>NW_003314430.1:0-151255 GCF_000143415.4 Selaginella moellendorffii | reverse complement strand
GTGGAGTATTTATATCGTCATCGGTATGCTAAAATAACACTAGATTTTATTTAGCTCTATTCTATATGTTGGTTTAAACATTGGGATGTTGAATGTTATAAAAATGTTCTAAGTTGCTTCGTGTTTTTGTCCCTTCACTACTTAAGTTGTACGCTTAAGAGTTGATCTATACTCTTATCCTTTCACCCCTTGGGTTGTACATTTAAGAGTTGCTCCATGCTCATATTCCTTCACTTTTTAGCTTCATATTATTATATGTGACATGTGGCATGTGGAGTGTAAACAAAGTGTTTAATCCATGTGTCAATGGTAATCCTATGGTAAATCACCATAAGGTAAAGGGTGAAAACCATATATACTACATTATTGCTATGTTTTCTCATAAACTTTTTTAAAGCTGAATTGAAGGTATTGAGAACATAAGGTTGAGATTTAGTCAAGTTGAATCCAAAAATAAAGTATTATAATTATAAGTAGATTAATCAGGACTATAAAAATTAATCTATTGGTTCAAATAGTTATTGCTATGTTCTCTCATAAATTTTTCTAATGCTAAATTGAAGGTAGTGTGAATGCAAATTTAAGGTTTAATCAAGTTGAGTCCAAAAATAAAGTATTAGGGACAAAGGATTTTGAATATGATTATGAATGGATTAATCAAGATTGTAGGGATTAGTCTATTAGTTTAAATAGTTATTGTCATGTTCTCTCATAAACTTTTCTAAAGCTGAAATAAAAGTAATGTGAATGTGAAGTTTAGTTAATTTAAGTCCGAAAAGGCATGAAAAGAGTGTATTAAATTACTTTTTTTTTTGAGTTTCTGTTGTTGTAATTCTCAAGAACTTTGATGCATTTTGGTGAAATCCCCTTCATGTATAAGATTAATATCACTCACTCTCCATCAGTGGGGAGCTTAAAAGCTCACACAAAATATTTGGCATGTATGAAAAACTTGTGTAGACAAAGTCTTCCTAATATGCCGAGAGAACCTTTTTCGTGATGTTGAGATCATATGGCTTATCTATAATTTTTGGAAGCTCATAAAGTCCAATCTCATATAACCATTTGTTGAACTCTTCAGTCCTCTTCCAAGTTGGATAGTATGAAGATTCACCCAATCATGCTGAGGACCTTGGGATCAAAGATAAACTTGATAATGCCATGCACTTGCATGCTAGTCTCAAATTAAGCATGGACATCCAGAGCACCAGCCCCCACTCTCAAACCCCACCTCCACTACTTGTTCCTAGTCCTCCCTGTTTCTCAAGAACCTCTTCCACCTGGGCTCCCTGCCATTTCATCTCCTTCCTGTTGCTCAATCCTGCTTAACCTAATTGGTCAAGTCCTGAGTACAAAGGCTACAATAACCCACCTGTAGCAATTACTCCCCTCTTTAAAATTGTGTGACCTCACACAAAAGACTTATCTTTTATTCTAGCATCATATCCCTCCATCTTAGCCTCACTGAAAATTGCACTAATCACAAAAATCTTTACATGCACGAGGTGTTCGGCACACTCAACCATCATAGCTCATTGCAACATCATAATCACTCCACAATCATAATTCTCTATCTAGGATTAAGCCAACTCACATCTCACAAAGATCAAGCTTTTAGACCATGAGTTTGTCATGCTAGCTTAGCTCTTTTAATTCTCAACTATCTTAAAAGATCTATTGAGTGATACATCACACATAATTTTGTCATGCTAACCCAGGTTACACAATTATCCAACTCACAACCTGTGAGCATCACATCACAAGCTCTTTATCCACAAATTTATCATGCTAGCCCAACTTACACAATTTTCATCTCACAATCTCAAAGATTTATGAGCATCACAACAGAAATCTTCTAAGCTTAAAATTTTCTAGGCTCACTACCTTAAACAATCTATCAATTTATCAGGAGAAAGATGATTAGCATGAAAAGTAGGCCCCTAGCATCCTTGATAGCTGAAGAGCCATGCCCCTTGCCTCCACCTAAAAATGGACCACAGACAGAAATGACTCCTAACTGAAACAAAGTTGACAATTCAAGAATTTAACCTCCAGTGAGTGTCCCTGCACATGCAGAGCACTGGCCCCTACTCTAAACCCCAGCCTCCACTTCCTCCGGCCCATCAAAAACCCCCTTTTCTCAAGAACCTCTTGTTGTTGTAGCGGTCTTTCCCCTTTAAAATTTGTGTGTCCTCACACAACACAACAGAAATTTCACACATTTTTTAACAAATTTCTAACAAGATTTCTTCAAAGCTTCAGGACTGAACCCATTTTTGCAATTTCTCAGGAACACCAGGATAAAAAGCATGCTTTGCTGCTTTATGATTATCATTCGAGATATACATGACTACTTGCTGGAGTGTCACCAAATACTGCTGCACAGTCTCTCCTCTCTGATATTTTTTATTGTTAATAATCTCAAAAGCTTGATCCTCAAGATTACCAATAATAAATAGACACCTTGCCAACTGCACTGCTTCATCTCACGAGATCTGATCTTCTCAGCGTGAAATGAACATTCTCTATGCCCCTCTCTATGCCCCTCTCAATAGAGCCATACAAAAGGCATTAACCTTCTCATCTCCAGCCACTTGATTATTATATGCAGCACACTCAAATACATCCAGGTAAATTTCAAATTCCTCTCCTAGTTGGTAAGTAGGATACTTCAATCTGGCTGAAGAAGATACTTCCTCAATTTTCTTCTCATGACAACTATCTGTGATGTCCCTTACTATCTTGCTTCGTCCTCAGCCACATTTGCCTCATTACTTGCCATGTCTCAAGGAAAATGCTAGCTTGGCACAGCACCAGCCACAGTCAGTTTCATCTCATGCAAAACAAAGAAGTAAACAGCTTTTTTGTCTAGCTCACTTACTATGCCTCACAAATCAGACTTTGAGGTCACACAAAGCTAACCTTGCCACGTCATCAGGCGGGGTACTGATGACGTGGCAGCTCGTTTGGGTCTGCATAGATTAGCTTCAATGCTTGAATATGTCCAAGAAATTCCTGAAGGCCTCGTGAGCAACCCAACTTTGGGAGGTAACGCTTTACAAATTACATGATCCGCATGGAATAAATAAATAAATATTGGAATATTCAACTTCACGCATGGAATTCTACCAACACCACACCACATGGTCTTTTTTCATATGAATAATACTTCATACCTCCAGCCCAACCTTGCAAAAACTTTTCATCGGGATATGGTAAACAGACAATTTCCCATCCAGTTCTTTGAGTTACAGAACATTTACTTGACTGTTTTAAGTGTTTCCTTTCTCTTATACGGACTTCGATCCACACGTGATTTCAAATTCGACGGCTTTATAGCTTGGATGAGCTCGAAGTTTGCTGCTCTAACTCAACAGACCAATCCTTTTAGCTTGGATCTGAAGGCCTTGATTTGCTTTGCACTGACAGCCATTACCAATCCCAGGAGCTGCAACCCTTTGGTCTGGTCAACATCATAGAACAACACTTGGAAAAGATCAAAAGGCGAAAAAAAGTTCGAACCTGATGGGCTAACATAGTTTCGGCCTGGACTGGAAAGGTAAAGTGCCACGAGCTTAACTGAAACAGAACTGCTAGTGAATCCAACGTAACGAGCAAAGGACAGTGTTAGTGTTACCTGGAAAAATAGCTCGTCTTCAGGCTTAATAAATATAAAGTTACCATCTTCGTTTACTGGTTGTTTCTTCGGAACTTTCTGCCAAAACAGAAAGAAAAGAAAAGGGACAATCAGCCTTCTGGAACTCGCGATTATAACTTGCCTTCTTTTTTTTCTTAAGAGTGTCGTGAGTACGAACCTCCTTATAGACCCGAGTTTGAATGAGGTATTGCTGGAACTTGAAGCTCTCCCTTAGTTCCACAGAAGGCTGTTCCAAAAAAAAAGCTTCTTTCAGTTCTTTTAGAAGGTTTTATACCTCGTCTTCGGTGGCCCATGCGATTTCATCGAAGATGGCATCGTGTAGAGGCGGACAGAGCTCCAGAGGGACGTTCATGAGGCGCTGGCTGACAAGCAGTCCAACGTTTTTATCGCTTTGCCACAAAGCTTGGAGCTTGGAAAGCTCTGGACTGTTCTTGGCACGCTTCACAAGGAAGTCTCGGATGGCTTGAATCGATGGAAGCTCCTGCAACAAAGAGGCAAGAGAACGAGTCCGCTGAAAACCAAAGTTCCTGGAGAAGAAATGCGAGTGAAAAATCCCTTACCTTGTATCTCCTAATGTTAAGAGCTGTGATAAGACCAATTGGATCGTCTCCACCGGCTTTGACAATAGTCCCCACTCTCGTCTGGCCGAGGATCAAATTCACGAATCCCGCAAGGTCCCACTCACAATCGTCGAGATAGTTCTGGAGCAGCAGCTTCACGCCGTGATAATCCTCCGGCTTTGGATCAAAGAATTCGAAGTCCACATTCACAGTGGAATTCTGTGGCGAAATCTCTCAAGCACAGCACAAGAAACACGATGGATCTACCTCGTCTGACTCAGATTCTTCGTCGTCGCTGCTATGTGACGCGTCGTGATCGTCGTCCTCGTCGCTAGGATCGCTCGCTATCTCCTTGCCCTTGCGCTTGTTCTTCATGCCGCCAAAAACCCTGGCCCGAGATTAGGGTTTATGAGAATGGCGGCAGAGGGAGGCTTGAAGGTGAGCGCTGTGAATGGCGTCAAGGTCTACTCGATCACGGGGCAGCGCGCGGTAGCATCGTGGCAGAAGACCGCCAGGCGCAAATCCAGGCGCAAGGATGAAGGTACTTCTTCTTCTTGTCTCTTGGAATTTTTGTTTTAGATCGATCACTAGAATGTGTTGCTTGACTGTAGAGTTTTTGAGGAGAGTGGAGCTCATCCAGGATCTCAAATTCAGTGCTGCTGCCACGAGGATGAAAGTCACTCCGGATCAAGAATGTATTATCGCCTCTGGTTCGTTCCATTGCTTGTTTGCGTAGAAAACAAGAAAAAAATGTGATCGTGATGTTATTTCAGGTGTCTATCCACCACAAGTCAGAGTTTACGAGCTCAGAGAAATGTCTCTCAAGTTTGATCGTCACTTCACCTCTGAAATCGTCGATTTCCAGGTCTGGTGTTTGTTCTATTGCATTTGTTTTTCAAGCATTTCTCCTTCCAGGTTTTGGGGGATGATTTCTCCAAGCTCGCATTTCTTTGCACAGATCGATCCATATGTCTTCATGCAAAGTTTGGACGCTACTACAGCACAAGAATACCCAGGTATTTTTTCAAAAGCTTTCACTGTTGAAACGTTCAACTAGTAGTTCGCTCATAGGATGGGGAGGGATCTTGCTTATGACAAATGGTCCTGCGATCTTTTGGTCGCGGCGTCCTCTCCGGAGATATATTGCTTGAATTTAGAACAGGTACGCTGTTCTTTCCATTTCGTAACTTTTCCTTCATGCTTACTTTCTCTCCAGGGAAGGTTTCTTGCTCCTCTTTCAAGTCGCTCTCCTGGCGTCAATGCTATTGGAAGAAGGTCGGTCAGTTCGACATTATCCTGGAAAAGAATCACTCGTTGTTTCTGTTTGGCAGTCCAGCCCATGGTTTGATCGCTTGCGGAGGTGAAGACGGTGCATTGGAATGCTTTGATTTGCGTCAAAGGGCTGCAGTCGCACGGATCGACGCCGTCAAGCCAACGGGAAATGTTGATCAGGTGGAATTATGTTTGCACTTGAATGATTCTCACTTTTACTTCAGGAAGTAACAGCCTTGCGCTTTGACGATACAGAAGGACTCTTCCTAGCTGCGGGAACAAGTGCTGGTCAGGCAAGTGAAAACTTTAAAAGTTATAACCTGGTAAGTTTTCTTTCTTCCCTGTGACAGGTATTAGTCTACGACATACGTTCTTCTGCACCTATAGCGATCAAGGATCACATGTTTGTAGCTAATTCACGCTCTTTTAATCCTTTGTGAGACTGAGACGGACTTGGTTCTCAGGTATGACGCCCCCATTGTCGACATAAAATGGCATGGAGACCTTTCATCACCCAGGAAATTGGTAACTTCGGATACAAAGGTTATTAGAATCTGGGAGCCTGAAACGGTAATTGTACAGTGCTAGTTTTCGACGCGGGCGATCTTAACTTTTGCCTTGTACAGGGAAAAAGCATAACGAACATAGAACCACCGAATGGCCACATCAATGATGTGTGCGTTTTTCCGAACAGCGGGCTGATTTTTGTTGCCGTGGACAATACTCAAATACCTGCATATTTTATTCCCGCTCTGGGACCAGCTCCAAAGTGGTGCTCGTACTTGGAAAATCTTACGGTGAGTGTGATTAGAGACGTCTTGGCGGCTGATTGTACTGTGTTTGCTGTAGGAGGAACTCGAGGACGGTGCACAAACTGTTATATATGACGACTACAAATTCGTGACAAAAGATGATTTAGAACGTTTGAATCTAACCAACTTAATAGGGACGAATTTGCTTCGAGCATACATGCATGGATACTTCATAGATCATCGCTTGTATGGCAAGGTAATCGATGCTGCAACTGTATCAAATTTACAGTTCGTCTTTTCAGGCAAAGTCGATCGCTGATCCTTTTGCATATGAAGTATATCGACAACAGCGTATTAAGGAGAAGCTGGATGAGAAACGTGCATCGCGAATAACAGTGAGATCGTTTTCTGTTTCTACATTCTTTTCTATGGCTTCTCATTCGAGGTGTATGACAGGTGAAAAGAAAGCTTCCGAAGGTCAACCAGGATTTGGCTGCTCGTTTGATAGCAGCCGGTGACGAGGTCGATGACAAGAAGAAAAAACGTCTACGTTCTGAAATTCTTGATGATGAACGTTTCGCGTCATTATTTTCAAACAAGGTTTGTAGCTCTACTTCTTTCCGTGTCCCGCAACACTTACGCTCTTCTCGCCCAGGACTTTGAGATTGACGAGACGGCAGAAGAGTACAAAGCTCGGCATCCAAACGAGACAAACAAAAAGAACGCATCTTTGATCCAAGAGCATTTCGAATTGCAAGAGTCGAGTGGCTCCGAGGGCGACGCCAGCGGCAGCGAAGGCGAAGACAAGGAAACGCACAAATCCAACTCGGCTCCGAGGTTAAACCAACCACTCTCGAAAGCTTTTGTAAAACAACGTACCTCTCTTTTTTTGTCACAGGCTTTACAAGGCTAAAGACGAGATCCACGCCAAGGCATTCCGGGACAAAGTTTCGCTGGCTGCCGAGCACAACATGCCCATGGAGGAGCGCGTCACCGCAGCGCAAAGCAGCAATCCCGTGTCAGGTGGGCGATGGGGCAGCAGAGAGCTGAGTTTCTCACGACAGGAGAGGAAACAAGAGCGTCCCCAAAGAGAAAGCCAGAGCTCATCAAAGCGAGGGATCCAATCGCTGGGATTGAAGTCCGAGGACAGAGGTAGGCCAAGTAGCCGTGGAAGAGGACGAGGAGGAAGAGGACGGGGCCGAGGAGGACGAGGGAGAGGCAGAGGATGATTATAATGCCGTGTTGCTGGATCTATGTCCCCAAGAGGTTGGGGTCCAAATGCCCGGAAGGATCAACAAGAACGCGTTTATCCAGTGCTGGATCATGGTGAGCTGGTGGTGTTTCGCGACGAGGATCACGAGATACAGAACCTGTGGGATGGTTCCTAGCGAATTTTTCTGGTTGATTCCAAAGAGTGGGGCTGGAAGCTCATTACTGCTTGTCCTTCCGTCAGCTGGATCAGGACCGGCTTTCAAATGCATAATGAAAAATCGTGCGGGAAATGAAAGGGGCGATTGTTTCACGCTGTGACGAGGAGTTTGATGATGCATGGGTGGCCATGACGTGCACTGATGGCAAGAGCAGTATATTTTGTGCAGTTTGGAGCCGATTCCAAGTTCTGGTCAGTGGTGGAGGCGCCCAACACCTTGTCAAGAGAAGGTCGAAAGGAGCTTGCTTGGTTGTCCTGTTAATTAAGTTCTTCCTCTCTCCCTCCAGGAGTACTCCATAAGTTTTTCAAGATAATTGTGCTCTCTCCAAAAGCTGGAACTGTAGCACAGAATTCCAGGTTGTCTTGATGTTCAAACCGCTCCAGATCAAGGGGACAAGATTCTTGCGCATGGCCTGTCCATCGGGCTATGGGTGTAAACCGCGGAATATTTCCTGGGCACCAAAGAATGTCTTCGCTTGCATATGCAAAGAACATCGCATTCCAGGATACTAGATTCATCTGTGGCATTTCATCTATATCATAGGCTGTTCAAGAGATTACGTTCTGCTGTGGCATAGAATCAGAAAACTTGTTCGCGTCTTCCAGGTCTCCATTCCACAGTGGCATTTGATAAAACTGCTCTTCCAAATGCCCAAAATGGGCATAGTTTTTCCACCATGGATACCATGTTTCGCGTCATTCCTTCACAGAGACACAAGAACATTCTAGGACAACATCATGAAACGTGTTTCTAGCCTCAGCAAGGTGAAGCCTTCAGGGCATATGCCGACAACATGTATGCCACCACGGTGGAAGAGCCTTTGTTTTGTAAGAAGGCATGTTCCTTTTCCCCTTCTGATTCTTTGCCAGAATCCTACACACAATATATGGAGTATATCATCGAAGCCAAGAGCCACTCAGTGCAGCCCAGTCGATTTCCTCGTCCCCTGTGGGAAAGAGAGCACTCACGCTTTTGGATTTGATCTCCTCTAGAAGAACACTTCTCGGGTTGAAGTGGCGGATCTTAAGGGAGAGTAAGATTTCTCGTCTCATGTTGATTGCCATGCAGCCCGTGTTCCAAACTAGCTCCCATCGATACATCCCGCTTTGTTTTAAACGCGTGTTTTTAAACATTTTTAAAACCCTAGTTAGGGCTACAGCATCATGAATCCCGCGCCCGCGCCAAAGACGAATTGGGCGGATGAAGCAGACTTGGATTTTGGAGCGCTGGTGATCTCTGTTGGCGCAGATTCAAAAGCCGCGCCAGTGAAGCCGCGATCCGAGAAGCTCAACGACGAAGTGGAGACGAAGATCGACAAGGTATGTCATTGGTGTCGAAGATGAGCGGCGGGTGAAATCCTGGTGTGTGGAAAACAGGAGCTCGTCGAGGGCAACAGCTTGTATACCTCGGCCAAGACGTTTGAGGAGCTTAAAATCTCCGAGCCGCTGCTGAGAGGGATCTACTCCGAGATGAAGTTTGAGAGGCCGAGCAAGATCCAGGCCGAGACGCTGCCGCTGATCATGAATCCCCCGCATCGCAATCTGGTGGCTCAAGCGCACAATGGCTCTGGGAAAACTACATGCTTTGTTCTCGGCATGCTAAGTCGCGTCAACACTTCTTTGCACGAACCCCAAGCTCTGTGCGTTTGTCCAACACGAGAGTTGGCACTCCAGGTTCGTAGTTTCTTTGTTGTGCTCGGTGATATGTAAACGATCGATCCTCTTTTTATCTTTTCCTCGCAGAACCAAGCAGTGCTCGAAAGAATGGCACGCTTCACTGATATCAAATCGACCTGTATCATACCTCCTACGGAAAGTATCAGGAGCTCACTCCTCGGACATATAGTCGACCAAGTTATCTTTGGAACTCCTGGGTCTTTGGAGAGGGCTATCGTCAACGAGAGAAACTTAGACGTGCAACACTTGAAAGTTTTGGTGTTTGATGAGGCTGATCATATGCTAGACCAGGTAGGCTTCAATTCTGTTGTGATTGTTTCAATCTCATACGTCCTTGCAGAATGGGTTTCGTGACTTTTCCATGAAGCTATTGCGACGCATCAACAAGCAAGCACCGAGTTGCCAGGTGAGATTTCATTCTTCCTAGCGGCCTACGAAAGAAGATAAGACTTTTCCCTGCAGCTCTTGCTGTTCTCTGCAACTTTCAGCGAAAAGGTGAAGAATTTCGTGTCCAAAAGCATCCCGATAGCAAACCGAGTATTCGTCGAAAAGCTCGAGCTCTCGCTGGACGTCATCAAGCAGTACCGTGTAGATTGCCCCTCTGAAGCTGCCAAGTTTGAGGTTCTCAAGGATAGAATCTTCCCCATTGCCGAGAAGCTCGGACAGTCGATCATCTTCGCCAAGAGCCAACGTAGTGTGACCGAGCTGCACGAGAAGCTGGAAGCAGACGGTCATAAGTGCAGTTCTATCCAGGGAGGATATAGTCCCGACCTCCGTGACAAGATCATCGACGAGTTCCGACAGGGAATAACCAGGATCTTAATCTCAACTGACGTTCTTTCGAGGGGGTTCGATGTCGCGCAGGTGTCCTTGTCAATGCTTTTCTTTTGACGTGTTTTTCTTCGTACCCGTCTCTGACTTGCGGATGCTTTTAAGGTCACCTTGGTCGTTAACTTCGATCTTCCAGTCACGCGGGATTATCCCAAGCAGCCGGACTATGAAACTTATCTACACCGCATCGGCCGAAGTGGAAGATTTGGAAGGAAAGGTAGAAAGAATCATTCAACCAGAGCATGGTTTCACGTGTGAGAGCTTTGCTTGCAGGAGCTGCATTTAATCTGGTTGTCACACAGGAGGACACGAGGATGCTAACTCTGATCGAGGAGCACTTCGGCAAAACCATTTCACCGGTACACTTTTTGTCTCCTTTCCTTGATGGGTTTAAAGCGTTCTCTCTTGCAGGTGGCCTGGGATGATGACGAAGCTTTCGAAAAGGTTTTGAAGGAGGCCGGACTAGCTTAAAAGTCAAGAGGAGTTTTTCCGGAGTTGTTTCGATTTCTATAGCTAGGCAACAAACTATCGCGATTTGTAATGTGATCGAAGAACTAAACTTTCGGGAACAAAGGAGTTCTCCAAACAGTTAAATAGCCGGTTGTGGCGCTTGGTGGCCATTCCATTGGGCGATTTTCTTCACAGGAGACGCCGTACGAACTCGAGCATGCCGGGTATTGGCTGCGGTGGCGTAGGCTAGCGCTCGATCAGGGCGGCAGCAAGGACAGCTTCACCTCCTTCGCATCCCCTTCCAATACAAACGTAACTTGATGGCAGCTAATGTGGAAGATCCTCCTGGGTGACCAGCACTCTCGAAACACTTGACGTGTGACAGTTGCTGAGTATGATGCAGCCTTTCCTGCAGAGAAGTCCCCCATCCAAAACAAACTTCGGGTGTTGCACTCCCGCTGACGGCTGCCGCTAATGCTGATACTCTGGGATGCCGTACACAAGCAGGTACTTCCAATATCATTCCTGACGTGTTTGCAAAACCAGAAGGTTCTGCTAACTCGTCGTCGTTGTTTTTAATTGAGGTGTTGTTGATCCATCAAGAAGCACAGACTGAGGTGATCCACTCGCAAATGGAAATGTCGTAATGATAAGTAGTGGCGCCATTTGCAAACTGTGTGGATCACTGCTGTCATCTCGTGCTCATAAGCGGTCATCCGAGATTCTGCTATCGAGAGCCGTCAACTCTCGAACGCTATGAAGCGACTGTTCTGTAGCAAGACGCCCCCGACTCCCACGTCTGATGCATCCGTCTCGACTACAAATTCCTTGGAGAAGTCTGGAACGGAAAGCAGGCGCTCTTTAAGGAAGGATGCCTGCCACGAAAAGGTAGACAGCATATAATGTCGGTGAGGGCTGTCGCAAAAATGCTGCACAAACTTCCTCAAATAGTTAGAAAAGCCAAGAAAAGCTCGTAACTGGATAGCACCTAGCTTTTCAGGATCAGCCATCAGTGTTCCGTTGGCGATCTTATGTGATCTTTGTCATTCCGAAATTGCATTTGGAAAGCTTGGCCACCATACCATCAGATGAGCCAAGTGATCCTCCCACGAGTGGTTGTAGATGGATATCGTCACCACGAATTTAAAACTATCATTTGTATAAAGCTTCTATCTGCATTTGCAAGTGTTAAGGCACAGTGCATAAAGGATTGACATATATCAATAGTTGAATGATGCTTATCTTGCAATTATCTTGGGTTGTGTATGACTAAAGCATCACAAAAGTAACAACTACTGAAATGATATCCTGCAATTCCACAACTTGAGCAGGAATTGATAATTTTCTATTGTGCCGACATGATAGCAATATTTGTTTAAGTACCTCATATGGAGGAATATAGTAGTATACACTACTCCAATGTGGATCGATGAGCCACATATATTTGTAAAATATGGACTGAGAATGAGAAATTTGAAGATAACTTGCTAGAAAGCCCATTGTCTTAGTCTCTAAATCTTGAAATTCATCTAAGTGCCAAATGTCGTAGGACTATTAAATCCTTTCAAACGCAAGAAACTTCCAAATGCCTACAGCAAAAATTCAAACACTATTTAAGTGGGAATATGGGATTACCTTCACTCTTAACACTTGAAGCATTTGATTCACGACCTGACAAAGACAAATTATTATCTTCTTCCTCTTCTAATAAACTTGAAAAAGATATAATAAATACATTTTTGTTAAATACAAAGATAAAGGCTTACTCAGAATGCCTCATTTACCCACAGTGCAAAGACCAATCCCTAAGTGAACAAACATCTGGGGTCAAAGGTTCTCCATCTACTAAACATATGAACATGCATATATTGAACTAACGTTAGCTTCCTTGTTGACTTCAAGTCAACTAAGTTAATGTAGGTAAAAAAAATTTGATATTACCATGCGAGTAATTGGTTAAAAAATGAGGTGCCTTTCAGTGCTTTGACTGTTACTGCAATATGGTTCTCAGTGCTCTGAGAACCATGGGTGAGAGTGCTTCACCCAGTGCTTCTTGGTATTTTTATATGGTGTCCCATTAACTTTTAGTGTCTTGCAACAATGCGGCCAAATTTTTTGCTCATGTTTCTAACAATTTCCCTGCTGACAGTAATCCAGAGTTTTGCAGCTTCGCCCCTCAAGATTCGCTCCGTCAACCTTGGGGGATGGCTAGTGATTGAAGGATGGATGAAAATGTCCCTGTTCGACGCCATTCTAGAAAACAGGGATCTCCTGGTAGGTTAGGTTCACAAAAGATCATTGCCTATGGATAAGATCTTTTGCAGGATGGAACGCAAATAGAGCTCAAATCCGTGAATCTAGGAACATATGTTTGCGCCGAGGATGGAGGAGGGCAGAAAATGGTTGTGGACAGGCAAATGGCATCGGGCTGGGAGACATTTAAGGTTTAGTCCTCACATTGAGCACAAGAATCTCTGTTCCCAATTTTCAAGCAAATTCTGGTGTAGCTATGGCGAGTAAGCAGCACCAAATTCCAGCTCCGTGTCTTCAACAACAACTTTGTCTCGGCGGCTAATCAGAGCGGCGTCGATTCAACCAAAGACACTCCGGGAGAATGGGAAACATTTGAGATTCTTCGCAATCCCAATAACCCCAAGCTAGTTCATATAAAAGCTTACAGTGGCATGTACTTGCAGGTAAGATCTCTCCAAACATTTCTATATGATCATGATTCATGGCGTCGTTGAGTTCCTTGTGGCTCCAAATTTCCAGGCCAAAGATGAAAACCAGCTCACTGCCGATTACAATGGCGAGCCCGGGTGGGATAACAATTCTGCCGTTTTCGAGATGAGCAATCGAGCCCCTTTTCATGGAGAGTTTCAACTAGCCAATGCTTTCGGTACTTCTTCCGCCGCCCAAGTTGTCTTTGCGGTTCGTATGATTTTCAAAGTTATATCCACGTTGATTACAATGTTATTCTTCTTTTAATTAACGTTTTGAAGAATCATCGAAACAACTTTGTCACTGCGAAGGATTTTGAGTTCCTTGCTGCCAATGGAATCAATACTGTCCGGATTCCCGTTGGATGGTGGATAGCGTACGATCCCAGCCCACCGAAGCCTTTCGTTGGAGGATCTTTGCAAGCTCTAGACAACGCATTTACATGGGCTGGGTGAAAATAGGCTCTTCTGTAATAACTTTCTCTCTTATCCTTCATGGTCACAGGAGCAACAACATCAATGTTATTATCGATCTTCATGCAGCACCTGGATCACAGAATCCCTGGGAGCACAGTGCTAATCGAGATGGAGTTTCAACGTGGAGCAAAAAGGAAAACATCGATACAACACTCGAAGTCATCGACTTTCTTGCTTCCAGGTATTATTTGATCAACTCTAGAAATCCGAGGAACTGACGAAAAATTGCAACATAGCAGATACTCGAGACATCCAGCGTTGTTGGGCATCGAGCTCCTAAACGAGGCTCAAAAGGAAGATGTTAGCCTCGACGTTCTCGAAACTTACTACAAGCAAGGCTATGAAAGAGTTCGGAAATACAGCTCCACTGCTTACGTGATCATGAGCCAGAGAATTGGAGCCGATCCAATCGAGCTCGTCAACACCCTGAATGGCTCGACGAATGTGGTCCTTGACGTTCATTACTACAACGCCTACACTCCAACCTTCGACGACAAATCTGTCCAGTGGCATGTCGATTATATCAACAATGAGCGAAGAACAAGCATTGCAAACCTGGAAAATGCAGGAAACGCTCTCATTTTTGTTGGTACGTTCTTGCCGAAGTTTATTCTTTTATTGTGGAAGAAGTGAATTCACTGGTAATATTTTCCAAGGCGAATGGAGCAACCAAATCAACGTTACAGGAGCTTCTAATGAAGACTTCGCAAGGTACGCAACTGCACAGCTGACGGTGTACAAAGAGGCTTCATTCGGGTGGTCATTCTGGAGCATAAGAAATGAAGATCAATCAAACCTCCACTGGGATTTTGAGAGGTCGGTTCAAACGGGACAGCTTCAGCGTGGAGCCATAAACTGAAGATGTAGGACGTCTAAACAGTTTTAAGAACCTCAAATAGAATAAATAAAAGATAATGGTCTAGCCGTCAGGACAGTCAGTAACCTTATTCTTGTCTCGGATGCGGCAGTAAGGTTTTTTCGAGTTGCAAAAGAAGCTAACTTCAAAAACTTTGTGACAAACATAGCTTGTCGCGACGATGAAAAGCGTGGAATCAGAAGAGAGAGCACTCGTAAACTCGCTGACCACCGGCTACCAGTAGCCGCAGTTCACACTTACAAGCATTTGTATTTGATCCCACAATTTCTAGAGTATGCGAGACGGAATATTCTTGCATTTTGATGGAAAGAACATTTATAAACCCCCACATAATTTTCATTTCGTTTGCACAGAATGGCGAAGAAGCGAAAGGGGGAATTTATGGACATATGGAGGAAGAAACGAATGATGCAGGAGTCGTCTATAAGGCGGAGTGCGACGTGGAATCTGGGTCAATGAGGGCTGACCTGATGAAGCACCAGAAGAAAGCGCTGGCCTGGATGCTAGCGTGCGTCACAAAAGGAGGCATCCTCACGGACGACCAGGGTTTGGGTAAGACCGTTTCGACCATCGCTCTGCTCCTCAAGGCTGGGCCAAGGACCAATGGCACATTGACAAGATCAAAGGTGGCACCCTCATTGTTTGCCCAATGAGTGTGCTCGGGCAGTGGGAGCGTGAAATCACGATCAAGGTGGCGCCCTAGGCCCAGCTCTCCACGCTCGTCTACCACGACCAGGACAAGCGTAAGGGAACGCCTGAGACGCTGGCATCATACGACGTGGTGATCACGGGGTCGTGGCCAAGGAAGTGCCATTCAAGGCCAACGTGGTCACGACGGACGACTGTGGTGTTGACTACAGCCAGATTGCTTCGCTCAAGAAGAGACTTGAGAAGAGCCGGCATCTCCCGTTCGGTCCGCTGGCCAAAGTGGCGTGGCATAGGGTGGTGCTGGACGAGGCGCAATCCATCCGGAAAGCCTACACCCAAGTCTCGCTCTCTTGCAGGGATCTCTCTGCGACCTACAGATGGGGTCTCTCGGGAACGCCCTTGCAGAACAACATCAAGGACCTCTTTGCTTTCTTCCGCTTTCTCCGGATCAGCCCACACAAGTCTCATGCGGATTTCAAGCTCCACTACGAGCAGTTTGAGAAGACGGGCAACTCAGCGACACTCAAGACGGCACTCAAATGCATTGTCCTGCGGCGAAGCAAGACCTCGCTCATTGATGGCCAGCCTGTGTTGAGCTTGCCACCGAGGCTGGTCAGCCGGGTGGAGGTGGAGCTCTCAAACCCAGAGCGACAAATCTATGAGTCACTTTGATGGGAGTACAACAACAGGATTGACGAGTACAGTAATGAAGGGACGCTGCAGAAGAATAGGTTCAAGATCTTGAGCATGCTACTGCGGCTCAGGCAAATGTGTGACCATCCTGCACTACTCAAGAGTGAAGATCTGTTTCAAGGTGATAATTTGGATAATGACGATGAGGACCAGAAGCAAATGAGACAAGCATTGAAGAAGCTCCAGCTGGAGGCCCAGGAGAAGCAACACGATTTTGAGCGAGGTGTGCAGGAAATCGGCCAGTCCGCAAAGTTGAGAGCAGCCATGGGTATTCTCAAGATGACTCTCTGGGAGAGAAATCCCTTGTCTTCTCGCAATGGACTTCTATGCTTGACCTGATCGAACTGGAGCTGGAGTGCTCTGGGATCAAATTCGCGAGAATTGACGGGAGCATGAACATGACAAAACGAGAAGCTGCAATCGGCAGGTTTAACAAGGATCCAGAGGTGATGGTATTGCTATTATCGCTCAGAGCAGCTGGGTGTGGCCTCAACTTGGTAGCAGCTTCGCGTGTGCTGCTAATCGACATGTGGTGGAACGGAAGACCAAGCAATTGACCGGGCGCACCGCATCGGTCAAACCCGGCCGGTCCACGTGACCTGAAGGAGAGCGTGGAGGAGCAGATTCTGGCCATTCAGGAGAAGAAAAAGAAGCTGGTGGAGTTTGCATTTGGCGAGAAAGGGTGTGACGAGAGCATGGATGAGATCATCTCAATGTTCAGAATGTAAAAGGTGATGAAGGATTATTGAAAGAACCCAAAACACACCACTTGTGTTCGTGTGTGTTAGTTTCGAAAAACGTACCAGGGTAGAAATTCGCCGTTGTCGGGGATCGAACCCGGGTCGTCCGCGTGACAGGTGGAAATAGAATTTCGGGACCGTCAAACGCAACTCAGTTTTACGGTCAAGTGGAACTTACTCTTTCCATTTTGCCCGTGCCTGTGAATCTTTTGACAATTCCAGACACCCAGTGGATCTACACAGCTGGTATGAAATCTCCTTATGTCAAACGTCCGTGGACAATACCTAGCGTTGCATTGAGTTTTAGATCTTGCTCCACTCTCCTCAAAAACTCTACAGTCAAACAACACATCAATCGTAAACAAAATTCCATTATCAGGAAGCTAAAGAATGTAAGCTTCTTTTGAACTCTCCCTATCCTATATAGCTTTAAACTATCATAATCTGTGGGTGTCATCCAAAATTTAGGGTTCATTGCTAGCGGGAAAATAGACAAGACCGCCCACTGAAGATCTGGCAGCGGCAAGTACTGCAAGTACGCATCTCTTAGCAAGCAAGCATCAGCGATGCAGCAGATGGGAGTGTGATGTCGCTTCTCTCTTTTTGCCTTTTTCTACTTTTCTTCTCTGCTCTCCCGTTCCGTGTGGGGTCTCTTCGTTGGAGGGAGCGTGGTCGGAGCAAACGGTCACAGTGGGTACTTCGATAGTGGGTACTTGGCTCGAGATTAGCAGATTCGAGAGAGTTTTATATAGATTCAATCGCTCGAGGGACAAAATTTTTTCTAAGGAACCGTACAGATGAAATAAAAGAACACGGAGATGGAAAAGAAGCTGCGAAGAACTCGTTGCTGCTGTGATGGAGCCGAGGAAGAGCTGGATGATGACAATGACTGGCTCGATTTTCCACCCGGGCAGCTCCTCAGATCATCGGATCTAGCAGCGGCAGTAGAGCACAATCCGGTGTTGCCATGAAGATCTAAGTTATCACCCAGTCTCGCGTAGAAACTAGGAGCGAAGGGGACGAGACCGGACAAGAGGTTGTTGCTGAGATTCAAGTGGTAGATGTTTGGGAGTGATCCCAAGCTTTCGGGGATGGAGCCCGTGAGGAAGTTCCTTTCCAGCGCCAGTTCCGTGAGGTTCTTGAGAAGAACAATGGATCCCGGAATGCCGCCCGTGTATCCCGAGTTGGAAAGCCTCAGCTGCGAGATTTTTCCAAGGCTCTTCCAAAAGTCAGGTATGGTCGTGTGCATGGGATTATCCTGGAGGAGGAGTGACTGGAGGTTGCTCAATCCTTGCAGCTCGCGAGGGATGCCGCCAGTGATGCTGTTCTTATCCAGAGCCAAGAACTGGAGATTGCTCAAGCTCCCAAGCGCGGCTGGGATGGATCCATCCAGCGCGTTGCTGCTTAGATCCAGCTTCTTGAGCTGCGCCAGCTTCCCGATCGAATCCGGGATATGTCCCCCCAGCTTGTTGTTGCTAAGATCGAGAATCGACAAGCTCTGCAACCGTCCCAACTCACCCGGAATCGCTCCTGCGAGAGAGTTGTAGCTCAAGTCGAGATTCTGGAGCTTTTCCAGGCCTCCCAGCTCCATCGGGACGCTCCCATGGAGCCCGTTTTGCGACAAGCTGAGAACCTCGAGCTTGGCCAAGCTTCCCAGCTGCTTGGGGATGGTGCCCGTGAGGCCCGAGTTCCCGCGGAGAGTGAGGACCTGGAGCGACGAGGCAAGCTTGTCGAGGCCCGACCAAGGAATGTTGGTGCTGTTGGTGCTGGGGGATACAAAGCAGCTCATGATGACGAGTGCCCTGAGGAAGGGGAGCTTAAAGATTGCCGGGGACAAGGAGGCATTCTTCTTGCAAGCGGTGGCCGGGTTGGAGCCGACAAGCGTGATCTTGGTGACGTGAAGAAGGTAGTCATCGCTGCTGCTGCCGCTGGATCCTCCCAGCTGCTGGCACTCGAGGCCCGGCCATGGATGGTAGCTGCTACAGGGGTGGGGATGCTTGGCTCGCCACTGGGAGGACTCATTGAGCAGGGATTCCATGACCTGGTAGAGCGCCTCTTGCTCGTTTCGATCCATGATGTGCTCCGGCTGCTCGTAATCAACGCGGGCTCTTCGCAGCTGCGATTCTCCTGCTGCCCAGGAAGCCAAGAGCAAACATTGGGTAAGAATCGCCCCGAGGAGCAGTGAAGAGGGGGAGGACATTCTTCTCGTCTGATGTTATAAATCAAGGGGCAAGCATGCGAGCTTTCGATTGAAAGGTGTTGCGGTGGAGTGTGGAAGAAAACATTGAGGTTTGGAAGGGAAGAATTTTTGTTTTGGGGGGAATACCACTTGACAAAGACGCCAGGCACATGAATACGGTAAAAGCTGACGCCCAGCTCACTAACTGGCCGCTCTCATGCAGTGTTTATTCATTTTTTTGCTCCACGGCCATACCAGTTGAGATCCGACGGCACATGGTGCTTGCGCGACAGTTTGCGGACGGTCAGATTTACGGTGCCTGTAACATTGTTGGCAAGCTAGAATAGAGTAAATGAATATTTTCAGAACAAAGGTTTCTTCTGATATACTATCCTTTGGACAGCAAGAAATTTCAAAATTATTGGCAGTGACAACATTGCACGAAATAAGAACTATTCTAATAAAAATAAAAATAATATTGTAATATTAATGAAAATAATATTGTAGACAAAAGAAATATTATTCTAGTTTATTCTTTTACTAAAGAGGAAGGCTTTTACTTCATGGCAAGCGATGGCAAGCGAAGGTGTCCTTTCTCTACAGACCTCTTAAAGTCCCAGTGGATGTTTTCATCAAGAGTTTTGAAACTCCAGAATCCACATCCAAACGATGCGTCTTTGTATACTGTAAGCTGTGCAGTGCCATATCTTGTAAAGTCGTCGTCGGTTGCACCAGGGACGTCTACCTGGTTGCTCCATTCCCCTGCAAAAGTACATGAAACATATTCTTCGTCACTCGTGATCCAGTTCGATGTTGGAGAGAGCCTTACCAACAAAGATCAGAGGAGCGTTTTTTGCATTCTTCAGTCGTGCAATGTCTGATTTCCTCTCGTTGTTGATGTAATTGATGTGCCACTGGATAGTTTTGCCTTTGAACTCGTCAGTGAAATAGTTGTAGTAATGAACGTCGAGAACCACATTTGTGGAGCCAGGGTCTAGAGCGTTGACAAGCTCCATTGGATCGCTTCCAAGCCTCTGACACATGATCACGTAAGCATTAGGGCTCTTGCTTCGAACTCTTTGGTATCCTTGTTTGTAGTAACTTTTGAGGGTGTCGAGATCAACATTGGCAGCATTAGGCTCGTTCAGAAGCTCGATGCCTAATAGAGCCGGATGACTTGAGTACCTACATGTGTGAGAGGCATTTTAAGTCGAGTTTCAAAATCTAGATTGATCGATTACTTGGAGGCAAGAACATCGATGACTTCGAGCGTTTGAGCGATATTCTCTTCCTGCCTCCACGTTGAAACTCCGTCCCGACTTGCACTGTGATCCTCGGGATTCTGTGATCCAGGTGCCGCATGAAGATCAATAATAACTTTGATGTTGTGTTTGCTTCAACACCACCACATTGAGACGAAAGTTTTAGGAAATCCATCAGAAGAGAATGTTGCTCTCACCTAGCCCATGTAAATGCGTTGTCTAGAGCTTTCATGGATCCTCCAACGAACGGCTTCGGTGGATTGGGATCGTATGCAATCCACCAGCCAACGGGAATCCGGACAGCGTTGATTCCCTTGGAAGCAAGGAACTGAAAATCGCCTTCTGTGATGAAGTTGTTTCGATGTCTCTTTTGAAGAAAAACAAACAATATCGTAATATCAGAACACGAAGACTTGCTGAACAGCTCTTCTTACGTCAAAGACTTGCTGAGGAGCTCTGGAATAGGCATTGGCCAGCTGAAACTCTCCTCGAAGAGCAGTGTTGACAGTCATGATAAATACAGCAGGGTTGTTATTATCCCACCCGGGCTCGCCACTGTAATCCGCGGTCAGCTGGCTCTCATCCTTGGCCTGCAAGTTGAAATGGAAGTTGAAAACTTCACAGTGAGCATTGCATTACTTGTAAGTATCTGCCATTGAAAGTTTTGATGTGAACTAGAGATTTATTGCGAACGATTTTAAATGTTTCCCATTCCTTAGGGGTGTCTTTGGTCGAATCGACTGTACTTCCGCCTCCATTGAGAGCCGACACGAACATATTGTTGGATACACGGAGATAGAATCTGTTGCTGCTTACTCGCCATAGCTAGAACATATTTTGTTTCAAAAAATGAATTTTTGGAAGAGGAAAAACCTTGAATGTCTCCCAGCTGGATGGGTTTTGCCTGTTGACAACCATCTTGCCTCCACCGCTATTCTCGGCAGACACATACTTCCCCAGTTTCAAAGATTTGAGCAGGATTTGGGTCCCATCCTGCAGCCAAGAAACAAATTTTGATTATCAGATGTGTCCTATGTTAGCTAGAAGTAAACCAAGAGATCATTGTTATTTGGAATTTTATCAAACAAGGACATTGTCATCCATCCTTCGATCACCAGCCATCCCCCAAGGTTGACGGCGCGAATGTTGGGAGGCGACGCCGCCGCGAGGCCCTGCTGCACTGTTGCCACCACAAGAATTGATAGAAGCATGCAAGACAATGCAGCAGGCTCCATTGTGTTCTAGCTACTTACAAAGTGTTACGACATCTTTATAGATCGAGGCCAGGGCTTGATCGCACACGGCACGGCATTCAGCTGACTCATTTGATGGTGCGAATCTGCTTGCCAGTGCATCCGTGATCATCTGTCTTGACTTTGAACATGGGGCATATTCTTTTTGTTAAATGGGTTCGAATCCTGCTGCTGCGTCTGCACGGGATTATATCGGCCCTTTGGATCCAAGTTAGGAAATCCAACTCCTAGCCACCTTGAGACTCTGTCGTGCCTACAAACATAGAATATTTCCAGGCCAGCTCTTCTTCCACTCGTGATCCATTAGAAAAATTCTTGCATTCTTCAGTTGAACGATAGAACACTTTGCAGCTTTATGGTCAACTCAGTCAGAGGGTCTTTCCTGCCGCTAGTATGTCACTGCGTGCTCTACTTTCCTGGGTCTCCCGAGTCAAAAGAATCGACGGTCAAGCCAGTCAAAATCATATTTGACTGGAGCTTTCATCCATGCGCGAAAGTATGAAGCCATTATCCACCAAGGAGCGTTTATCTTAAAACCATTTCAAAGTTCCACTTATAACAAAGCAATTTACAAACGGTCAGCCAAATCGAGTCCGAGTTAAAAAAGTGTTTTACACCTCAGCCGCGCTCATATCACCATTGCAGAGTCTCGTCGTTGCAACAGAGGATTGTCTCAGCGCAAGCAACGCCGCTCCAACAGCTGGCTCCACCTGTGGAACGGAATGGATCAAATCAACAACCCATAAGGAAACGCGAAAGGTTATCACCTGGGGCCGAATAGCTTCAACGCCGGGAAAGGAAGCACCTACGCAACGAACGATCGCAGAGACGAGGTCGAACGAGTCATTCTTTTCCAAAACGCCACCGACCAAAACCAGCGGAAACGGTTGCTTTCCATCTGTAAGCCAGCTTAGAAATGCCTCGCATAACCGAGAGTGCTTACCTTCACCGGCGAGATCGAGTCTAGTGACAACAGAGTTGACGCTCAAAGACAGCTCTTGTACAGCAAAATTGAGAGCCTCCTGAGCAGCAAAGTCTCCTGCCGCAGCACAAGCCTTGACAACCGGGACAAGAGCTGCTACACGAGCCCACGAGGAATCTGTATAGGCCCAGCTGCCAGCAACAATGTCAACCAAAGTTTGGCACAATGAAGAACGATACCTGATTAAGTCGTCAACATGCTTGAGGTGGAGATGCTTTAGAATCGCTTCAGACAGCGCTGTAGGAGGACCGCGTCCATCGTGAGCACGAGTTACTGATGCCAAAGCTTGCGATGCTATGGCAAAGCCACTGCCAAGAAAGCACACGAGTAAGTGGTGGCGAAGAAAACAAAAGAGAAAACTATCAAAGAAAACGTGGAAGAGACTCGGACCTGCCTTGGTCTCCGAGGAGAGGACCATAGCCCGAGCAGCGAGTTTTGCGTCCATCACTCGTGAATCCATACGCAATTGTTCCGGTTCCAACGACGAGCACACAGCCATGGAGCTTTCCGAGAGTTCCACTCGCCAAGGCTGCAACAGCGTCGTTGTAAGCAAAAATGTGAGACGTGCGCGGAAAAAGTTGCCTGGTAGAACAAACAACAAAGAAAAAAACCAGTGAAAAACTTAGCAAAGCGTGAAAGGATTGAATCTCAGCACGCAGAATACCAGTGAAATGGTGCGCTGCATCATCTCACGCTTATCAGTCAGCATATGAAATTTACTACTTCACACCTCAGCCAGGACAGCATTCGCTCCTCATCGTCTCGAGTGTCCACTCCCGAGATCCCCACGCACACCGCCTGGACCGACGAGCGAGGAACTCCCGCGTTCTTGAGAGCTCCCGCAAGCGCCAGTTCTAGAGCCGCATTTGCAAGCTCATCTACAAAGAAAGAAGTAGAGAAGCGTCCAGTCCATGAAAAAAATAAGGAAAAACTCACGAAAACTCACAAGAACATACCTCCAACACTGTTGCGATTGGAGCAGCCAGCCACAGCTCGTCCAATAACCTTTGGGGACTCTTTGCTGGAGTTAGCGTTTACACACACACACAGCGTGGAAGTGGATCCTCCATCCACGCCCAGGACAACCCTAGGCGCGCGGCCATCCGCCAGATTCTCGAAATCCCACAGCTCCATGCTGCCCATGGCTCGATCTGTGCCCAGCGCGCGCTACCTGCGTCTCCAAATTAGGCTCCGCCAGGGACAAAGCCGGGCCATCTAAATTTGCCGCCCCTACAGCAGCGCGATCGATCCAACACGGTGATGCGATGGCGATGGAGATCTGGACAAGAATGCCCCCTGTTGCTGGAATGGGCGGCACTACCCGGCTCGCGCCTTGACTAAAGAACCCTTGCCCACACGCCTTGTTTGAAAACATAGATCCCAAGAACATTCTTTAGGGTTTATCATGGAGAATATTCCTTCACAGAGAATATGCTTTAAAAGAATATTCTCCCGGCAAGGAGAATATACTTTGATCGTCACTGCTCCCATTTCTCAAGCGGGGGCGAGGAAGCGAATCTCCAGGTGAGCGACATGTCCTTTTTTCTTTCGCCGGAGATGCTCACGATGGGAACCGCGTCTTCGATCGCGCGCAGCTCTTGCTCGGACAGCTCCACCGCCAGAGCTCCGGCGTTCTCTTGCAAGTTTTTGAGCTTGGTGGTGCCGGGGATTGGAACCACGTCGCGTCCCTGGTGCTGGAGCCACGCCAGGGCGAGTTGTCCCGGCGAGCAGTTCTTGCTCGTGGACATCTCCAGCAGCTTGTTGTAAAAGGCCGCGTTCTTCTCGATGTGCTCGGGCATGAGCCGGGGGTCATTGCCAACCTGATCATCATGGAAAACACCACGAGAAGAATGCTCGTGCGGGAAACCAGCCTACCTTCCGGAAGTCGTTTGCTGGCAGGTCTTCCATGATCTTCTTGCCGATGGAGAAGAATCCCCGGCCGAGGGGGCTGTAAGGAACGATCCCAATGCCGAGTTCCCTGGAGAAAAAACAGTTTTTTCTCGTCTTGGTATTGAGTGTTGCATTACCTGCATGTTGGGATGACATCTTCTTCCACATCTCGAGTCCACAGCGACCATTCCAGTTGAACAGCAGTCACGGGATGGACTGCATGAGCTCGCCGGATGTCCGAAGCCGATGCTTCCGACAGGCCAATGTACTTGACTTTGCCTTCCTCGACGAGTTTCTTCATCTCCCCAACCTTGAAGAAGAGCGAACACTTCAACTGATAAACATCTCGGAAAATCATGCCACCATACCGTGATTTCGATGGGAACTCTGGTGTCCACTCTGTGCTGGTAGTAAAGGTCGATGTAGTCCACACCGAGTCGCTCGAGGCTGCCAAGGCATGACTCGCGAACGTAAGCGGGATCACCTCGGATTCCCTGGCTCGTGATGCCAAACTTGGTCGCGACTTGGACACTTTCTCTTCTCAAGCTGCTAATCGCCTGCAACGCGAAAGAAAGCGCAAAGACGAGAGTAAAGTGGCAAAAACAAAGCACTGACGTACCTTTCCGACGAGGATCTCGTTTGTGTGAGGACCATAAACATCAGCAGTGTCGAGAAAAGTGATCCCCAAATCGTTGACAGCCTTGTGGATGAGATCTATCATCTCCGATTCGGGCTTGCGAGTGCCGTAGAACGCAGACATTCCCATGCAACCAAGACCCTGCTGTGAAACCTCTAGCCCCTGGCTACCAAGCTTCACTCTCGGAGCTCCCATTTTCTTCTCTCTCAAAACCCTTCCCAAACTACTGTAGCAACACTTTAGCTTAAGATGATACTCAGCCTATATTACCACGTCAAAAACAGACAAGTAGTCATGGTACGACTGCTCGTCGACTCTCTCTGCGACAAAAGAAAGAGTTGAAACTGCGTGGCGAGAGCGTTACCGCATTTAGATGAAGGCTCTCATCATGATCTCACGCGATTCATCCCGGAGGTGTTCCTTTTCAGCTTCGGCAGCTTCCACTAGATCCTTCTGTCCAATTCTAGACGCATCACCAGAGCGTAACGCAGCCTGAAAGCAGCCAAGAAAGTTTCTCAGCAAGGTGGACAAAGGGAGAAAAATACAACCTTCGCGGCCGCTCTAACTGTAGCACTGCTTATAGCTCCGCTGGTAAAGTTGAATCGCTTGCTCAGCTCGTCAAAATCTATGTCAGCGGCCAGAGGTGCCTGCAGTGGAATCAACTTAAGGTCAAAGTGCTTGAAAAAACACTATGGGATTTACCTTTGCAGGTAGCATCTTCTTCCACATTGCGGCACGGATAGACTGATCGGGCATTTTAAACTCCACGACAAACCTGAGCCTTCGAACAAGCTCGGGATCAAGTCTGACAATGGCGCTTCCCTATAACACGCAAAACACTTGTGTAACAAAGAGAAAGAAATGAATGTTGTGCGCACCTTGGAAACGTTAGCGATAAGGAGACATATTCCAGGAAATCGTTCTAGCTCGTGCAATAGCAATCCTATTGCTACATGGGACCAAGCAGAAATGCTAGTTAGACCGTTGCCAATGCCTTCCTCTTCACTTCCCATAATCTGTTCCATGGAAGTTAAAGTAGAGTGGATAAGTTGGAATGGCAGACCTGAAAATCTTCAAGCACGAGAACCGCGTCCATCAACCTTGCATCCTTGAAGACACTGGTGATATTGGCGCTAGTTTTGGCACTGCTCTCACGCGAAATCAACTGGGAACAATTGATAACCTGCAAACCAAAGCTCAATATCAGTATCTCAAGGAAAGACATGTGCTAACCTTCAAAGGGCGTCCTAACTCAAATCCTATTGCCTGCAACAAACGCAAAACAGAGCTCAACGAAATCAACAACCACGGTTCATATACCTCTGCAACAGCAGATTTCCCGGTGCCGTGGGAACCGTAAAACAAACATGCAGTTCCTAAGCGCTCTTGTTGAAATCCCCATTGTCCTTGTAAAATCGCTCTCGCTTTTTCAAACTTAAGAATTCCTTCGATCCTTTCTCGCATCGCTGTACAAAGAACAAGGTCGTCTACTCCGGCTTTTGGGACAACCCTGTGTGTGAACGACTTCATCTGTGGATTCAGGCATTAGTGCACTAACACAAACTAAAACACAAAGCTACCTGCAAGCTGCCACGCATCTGCAAGCGGCAGCCTTCGACGATATCTTCCTCGGAAACTATAGGATTCGCACTATCTCTTGAAATGGCAATAAGCAAAGAACTAACAACTGCATTTTTAATATAGCCTCCGGTAAGCTCGTATCTGTAAACACACTTCGATGAGAGTTGTTTTGACAAGGTTTCGTACCTTAATGATATTCTATCCCAGTCAATGTTACTTGTCATAGGTAACCGGGAACATGATAACTTCCATATTTCCCGGCGTTGTGTGTGATCTGGCGGATGAAACTCGCTAACACAACTGTATAAAAAGGCAAAATTAGTGACCGCTGAATAACTAGCTGATATCATACGTAATTCGCCTGTGCATAGCTTCATCGAGATCTTGAGGACGATTAGTTGCAAGCATAACGATGCCCTCGTGCCTTTCCATTTCCGTCAATAGAGCATTTAGCATTTTGTCGCCTCCATGCTCTCTCTAAAATAACCAAAATATTACCAATCTTCTATAACAAGACTGTACCTGAGCAAAAATCGCTTCGCACTCATCAAAAAATATCACGGCATCGTTCATGTCGGCATCCCGAAACAAACCACGAATATCACCAGAATTGTCTTCACGACCGGATAAGTGGAGCGCACGGAAGTCCACAAGGAGAACGCGTTTACCTGTAGCAGAAACAAAAATAAAAGAAAGAAGGATGTGGTCAGCTAAACAGGTGCCGGTGAGAACGTACCAAGGTGATGAGCGACTGCATTTACCGTCATAGTTTTCCCGGTCCCTGACGCACCACATAAGAGAATTACAAGTCCCGCAGCATAGCTCATAATGTCCTCGAGACCTGCCGATTTCCGAAAATCCTTAAATTTAGAGAAATTCTCGACTGTTTTTAAAAGCATATTTTTCTGTTCCTCAGGAAGAACGACTTGATCCATAGGAATCTACGCGTAACGCCAGATATAAGTACTGTACTCGGACGACAAAGTGCATAAACGTTAGATCACCTTTGGCGTATATAAATAGCTCCCATCGACAAGCTCGTTCATTTCAGTGTCGAGACCAACAATCCAGTCAAGCATTCTGCGGTCAAGCTCAACTTGCTGATCCATCAAATCACACCTTGCTCTGTTGTACACTGCATTTCTCAGTTTGATCAGGCCTCTTGACACAAGCCTGCTGGACTTATAGAAATATGTCCTTGCTAGAACCTGTCGAAAACAGTTAGTCACTAACCTAGCTGGAAATAACATGACTTACCTGTTCTTTGAACGAATTGAAATAGACAGTAAGGATGTCTTGCACCTGCAAACCAGACAACCCACGCTGGTGGATGCAATAAAAACAAGAAAAGAAAAATAGACTAACTTGAACGTAGTCGCTGCTGCGCCGAAAGCCAGTGTCACCGTTGTCTCCTTCGAAAATGCTTTTAACAACAGGCGAGATGGACACAGCTGCAGTGTAAGACGATTATTGAGAAAGTTCCTAGTGCAAATCATAGTACCTGTAAGCATTAAAACGACCCCCTTTTCAAACTCGTCCAGTCCAAGCTTGAGAGCTAAAGCCTGGTAGAAAAGTTCAGTTATCAGCAGAAAGAGCATCGACAGAACAACACCTCGAGTCGTGGCAATTGTCCTTTGTCTTGCTTGACAGCTTCTTCAGTAAGTCTCATTCTTTCTTGCAGCCGATTCTTGGCAAATCTAAGCTTCGCCTGTAGCTCACGGATGCTTGCAGCCTGCTGGATACAGTGTAAGAACGAAATGTTTGGCAAAGACAGGAGAGTATTACCTTTGTAGACCTATAAGAATCATACCAAGAGCGTTCATCATTGAAAGCTTCCTTCATATCTTCCTTGTGTCTAGCCTTTGCGACCCTCAGCATCAAAGCTAGCATTTGAAATGCGTCATCCAGGTATTCAAGACTCGAGGCATAAGCTTGAAGATCTCCCTTGGATGCCTTCTCGACGGTTGTCTGAGCATCACTGGTCTCTACCGCGGGAATCATCTCGCTTTCTTGCTCAGCAGGTAGCGAGACTTTCTTGGACGATTTTACTGGCTCGGTACCAGCCAACAGTTCGTCAACTTGCTGGCCGGAAAGGCCAGTTATACTCTCAATATCTTCAAACTTCCGTTTTTTGTTTGCTCCTTGGCCTGACACAGCTGAAACGGCCACCTCATTTTCAGGATCTTCTGCAGCTACAAGGGCATCCCCCTTGCCTTCGAGCTGTAAAACAAGCAACTCATTTTCAATAGGACGAATGTAAGCAAACTTACGTGACTACTGTCGACGACGTTCAAGACCTCCGTCTTGCTCAGCTTTAGCCACTGCTCAGTTTTTATTGGCCGTAAAAGCAGCACAGAGACAGCTTCCTTCACCATACGGAAAGTCTTTCCATCGTAATCGTCCTGAGAAATGTAGAGGAAAGGTATACACCATCAAGCTTGAAGAACAACTTAAGTGAGAACCTGTCCCATTATGATGCCTTCAACCATATGAGTGCGTTTGTCGTCAAGAAATTCTTCTAGTTCCATCAAGCTCATACCACAGAGATCCATCGCCATTTCCTTGTCTTCCTGTCTCCCTCCTACAAAAACATCCATAAGCATGCCCACAAGGAACTTTAGAGATCACCTAGAGCGGCACGAACAGCAGGAGCTTTGGATGCACCCCGGACGAAGAGAAGCTGAAACAAACACGTCTCGGCGGGTGACAGTCCATATCTCTGTGCTAGCTTCAAAACGAGGGGATGCTTGTTTGGATCCTTGGGAAGTCGTTCCCTCTCTCTGGTTGCGAGTTCTTGCAGCAGCTTCTCAACCAACGAAAGAGCTTCTCTCCTGCAAAGTCTCTCCAACTTAGCCGCGTGTAAAGAAGTTTAAAGGAGAAAAAACTCACACTGCTATGGACGATGAGGGCGCTGGAACCGCCGCATCCGATCCGATTGCCCCAACGCACCGGCCAAGAGATCGCAGCAGCTCCATGCGCAGCGCCAGGCAAACGAAGTTGAGCTCCAGATGCGCCAGCCATTCCGATTCTGTGAAAGAATTCTCGACGCGCGGCTGCCCCGACGGGACGACGCCCAGGAAATCGGCAGGAATCTGGGCGTGGAAATCCCTCAGCAGGTAGAGAATGCTGTCGCGCACCGTCGCCGATTCATCCGCCATGGCAAGAACCAAAAAACAATGGCAAGCCCTAAGTTGTTTTTAAACCCTTTTAACTTTGACCACAGAGTGATTCTAGACAATGCTTTTATCAAATGGGAGTTGGGGATGTAGCTCAGATGGTAGAGCGCTCGCTTAGCATGCGAGAGGCGCCGGGATCGATACCCGGCATCTCCATTCTACTTTTGTCTTTAATTATATTTCTATTTCCTTAACATTTTACTATTTTTGTCACGCTTGCCCTAATCCTATCTTCCAAGTGGCCAACCTTAATTTATGGTGTAGAGGTAGCTAGGGTTTAGCTGGCTGGAGAATTAAGATCTTTGGAATCGAGCACTCTAGAATGGGGATTGCGAAGGTTTGAGTAGGAATTTGGCGATGGAGAGTGAGCGAGCGTCGCCCCCCGAGGCCAGGTTCTATCTCGATTTTGATGCCGACGAGGAGGACGAGCAGCAGCAGCAACGCAAAGTAAGCAGTGGCGATGGAATCCATCACAAAATCGAAGAAGAAGATGGCGAGGACGAGGAGGAAGAGGAGGAAGACGATGCTTTGGCTACTCCTAGATGGCCGCAGAGCTACAGGTGAGTGAAAAGGATTTGGAAGAGAGATCTTTGCTGAGGCCTTTTGTTCTTCCTTGCCAGGAAATCGATGGATATCTACAGTCATATGCCCTCTCCAAGCTTGAATTTCCTCACGAGTCCAAATGTGTCTCGCAGTTCGCTGCTATCAACCTCGCTGGGAAAGCACTACGAGAGCGCAACATCCATTCTGGATCCGCTCTTGACAGACCAGGAATTTGACAAGGATGAAAAACGACTGACTCCATCGATGCCACCGCCACCACCCCCGCAATCTCACATTGTCACCGTATCCTCCGAGACGAGGCTCAGAAAGACTTCCTCGACCAGGATTTCTCCTTCCAGCGATGCACAAGACTACCATCACCTCCAGCTTCCAAAGCAAGGTTGCACCTTCTTCCAGGCAACGCTAAACGGTTTGAGCTCAAAGCTTTCCCATTGTTCTCAAAGTTCTAACTTCGATGTTTCTCAGGGATCAATGTTCTTGCTGGAGTGGGGGTTCTTTCCACTCCTTACGCTCTGAAGCAAGGAGGCTGGATTGGAGCTATCATACTGCTACTCTTCGCAGTGGTTTGCTGCTACACAGGAATCCTTTTGCGCAAATGCTTGGAGAGTGAGCCAGGCCTTGTCACATATCCTGACATTGGGCAAGCAGCATTTGGCCGGATTGGACGTCTTGTTATCTCGGTAAGTTGTCTTTGCTTTAGCTTGTCCATGTTCTCAGTTACTGTGATCCTTCTTAACAGATAATTCTCTACGTGGAACTCTACGTAAGTGTGTTAAACCTCTATAATCTTGATTGTATTAACAGATGCTATATTGTAGGCATGCTGTGTGGAGTTTTTGATTCTTGAAGGGGATAATCTTGCATCCCTTTTCCCCAATGCTCGTTTCAGTTATAATGGCCACAAGATGGAGTCACAGAAAGTGTTTAGCATGATAGCTGCGCTGTTTATACTGCCTACTGTCTGGCTTCGAGATCTCAGCTTGTTATCATACATTTCAGGTATGTTGTTTGTTCCTTTTTTCAGGTTCTGGTTTGTGACTTTTCTTTTTTAAAAGCTGGTGGAGTTGTGACATCAATTATTGTTGTCGTTTCGGTTTGGTGGGTTGGAGCAGTTGATGGGGTTGGGTTTCGGAACACTGGCTCATTTATAAATTTTGGAAACTTGCCAGTCTCTATTGGACTTATAGGATTTTGTTTCTCTGGACACGCTGTTTTTCCTAATATTTATTCGTCTATGAAAGATAGAGCTCAATTCAATCGAGTTTTACAATTGTGGTAAGTGTATTTCAACCTATTTTGCTTTATTACTTTGAAGTTCTGATAATTTGTTATTAGCTTTCTATTATGTATATTAATGTATGGAGGAGTAGCGATTATGGGTTTTAAAATGTTTGGAGCAGAAACTCAGTCTCAAGTGACATTAAATCTTCCAAAGCAGTTTGTTGCATCTAAAATTGCATTGTGGACAACGGTAAGTAATTTAATTGTGTTTTTAGTGCTATAAGTCTTTAAATTTTATTTTCAGGTTATTACACCTCTTACAAAATATGCATTAACAATCACCCCTGTCGCCTTGAGTTTGGAAGAACTTCTGCCAACTCAAGTTTCAAAAAATCATTTTGCATCAGTTCTTATACGAACTAGTTTGGTAACATCAACTTTATTTGTGGCGCTTATGATACCATTCTTTGGTAAGTATTCGATAAAGATTTGAAGTATTTCAGATTTATAAGTTTTATTGATTCTTCAGGATTTGTCATGGCTTTTATTGGATCTTTTCTAAGTCTTACTGGAGTATGTATAATCAATGTATTATGATCTTTTGAAGTATTTTAACAAATTTCATCGTTTTTGTAGTCATTAATTTTACCCTCAGCATGTTATCTCAGCATAAGTGGCAGAAGGATTCCAAAAACACAGGTAAGAGTCTGAGCAAAACCTTGGAGCTAGCTAAAACATGATTATTTTGCAGGCTATTATTTGTGTCATGACCATATTCATAGGAGTGATTGCAGCAATTGCTGGAACATACTCGTCTGTAACAGGGATTATAACCCAATACAGAAGCAGCTAGCCAGAACATATTTATTTTCGTATCGAAAACCTCACAACAAAACTTTTCCAAAGTCAGCAGATGAAGGGAATAAAGGCAAAAGAAAGATTTACAGTTTCCACGATGGATGTATCGATCGATCAGAGCTTAGTTCATTCACAGCCAAAAGGCCGCAAGAACAGCAGCAAGGAGAAGCGAAACAACCAACCTCGGCACCGCACGAAGACGATATCCATGACTGATTGGAATCGCGTCTGGGAGCGCACACTCCTCGCCATTGAACACCACCCTGGTTGGAAATCCATCGCCGCCAGTGACGTTGATCCCGGGCGTCTTCCTCTTGTCGAACGAGATCACTGCCTGGAGCTTCCCCGGATTGTTCTTGTCGATCCGGTTGAGATAGTCGCTATAGTTTGGCAGCCCCTGGAAGTACAAGGTGGTGTTGTCGTTGATCAAAGTCCCATTGAGAGTGTAGACCCGCTCGAGCCCCGGGAACGCGTTCCTGAGCTCCACCGCGGCAAACCACTCGGGAACGGCCGTCTCGTCCCAGTTGAGCAGCGAGAGCCGGGCAGTCCATCCGTCGGTGAAGTCCGACACGACGTGCCAGTTGATGCTCACGGGGCAATTGTCCGAGCACGGAGCCACGCTTGGAACCGGCTTCCTGTTCATCCTCGCCCACTCGAGCGCCTTTCCAATCCGGTCCTGGAACGGGAGCAGCAGCGCGTACGAAGGCAAGAGCATCGCCTGCGAGCTTGTGTCACAGGAAGGCCGAGGAAGGGTGGAGTTGGCGGAGCAGCCACAGGCGCAAGTCGGGCATGGAACCGCGGACGAGTTGTAGAAACCCGAGAAGGAAACGCAGCACTTTCGCCTCGTCTCCAAGTTCTCGACTTGGCCGACTTGCTCCAGCCTGCCATTCCGGGTCATGTTGCACGTAACTTGCCAGCTCTTGATCGCCGAGATCATCCTCGTCGGGCTGCTGGGATCCCGCTTCTCCACGGGAGCGATCAGCTGGGGCTGCCCGCAAGAGTACCTGGGATCGATCTTAAAGTTGGCCGGGGGAGCGAGAGTGTCGCGGTCGAGGTTTGGAGGGACCTTGTAGACGAAGAGCTGGAAGGCCGACTTGGAGAGCTTTGGATCCATGGTGGCCGGGAGGAGCAGTCCACTCCGGCAGCACGATGGGATCATCCCAACTCTGGTGTCGTTGGCTCGCTCGGGAGGAAGATCCACGATGGTCGGGTGGCGATTGCAGCTCATCACCGTGGAGAAGTCGAAATCTTTGTAGTGAGCGCCCGCCGGGCCCGAGAGGCACTCGGTTTGATCCTGGTCGAGCGTCTGCGCGCCTCGCATCTGGAAGATGAACTCGCCTTGTTGCCACTCCCATGTCAGGTTCCAGCCATCGATCCGGCCCAGGGGATTGTCGTTGGAGATGTCTACCTCGGCCCAGTAGTTGTCCGTGAAGGTCTGGATCACGCTGTAGGTGATGGTGAGGTCGCCCGGTTCCGGCAGCGCGAACTGATCCGTGCTGGTGCTGTTGATCGCCGTCGCATTCTCCGTGCAGCACAGCTGAAGCGTATCATCTGGAAGAAGGAAACGAGAAAGAAATGTTAGAGATCTTCGCGAGGAAGAAGGGGGAAAAGAGAAACAAATGTTAGGGTTCTTCGCGAGGAAGAAGGGGGAAAAGAAAAGAAATTTTAGGGCTCTTCGCGAGGGAAGAAGGGGGAAAAGAAAAGAAATTTTAGGGCTCTTCGCGAGGGAAGAAGGGGGAAAAGAAAGAGACACTTACTTCCGAGCTTCTGGACGGATCCACAGGTGTAGCCGGGCACTGGGAAGCTGAGATTGGCGGGCAGTGGAAAATTCTCGACGCCATACTCGGTGCCGACCAGATTGATCGTCACCGAGGTCTTGGTGGTGTCACCGGCGGTCTCGACCGCGTTAAGGAGATCGGTCTGGGGGAATCCCGCGAGCGTGGCGCCGGCAGGGGCCACAGTGACTGGCAGATTCTCGCCGTCGGCCAGCAGCGCCCCGGGCGCCTGGACGAGCATCTCGCGGTGCTGGAATCCCACGAACGCGCGCCAGTTCTTCACCTCGCTGAAGCCCAGATTGCTCAGCTGGAGCGCCGACTCGAATCGATAGGGCTGCTGCGCGGCATCGGTGAGAAAGGGGCTGATCTTGGCGACGCGCCGGATGGAGTAGTGGAGAAGCACGCCACGGCATGTGGAATTGGAGGCGTCCTCGAACGCTGGCTGCTGCGCCGCTGCCCAAGAGGCCCAAATCGCCACGAGGAAGAAGATGGAGGCGATCCACCGCAATCTCTCATCACGATTCTTCGCCATAGCTCATCTATCTATCTAGAATCTCTCGCTCGCTCAAACTCTCGCGCTGTGTCGACCGATCGATCGATCGATTGAGAAGCCCTACAGCGCTGCCGCTGCCCGGATTTGGGCTACCAATCCTCGAGCCCTGCGACCCATTCCTCCATTTAGACGCGATCTAGTCCCTCCGCGTTGCTCGTTCCTCCGCGTTTGCTAGCTAGGATTATAAGCGCGTGTTTGCCAAAATCACTATAGCTAAAATGCAGCGTCCTTTTCCCCTGTTTGCGAGACAATGCCGGCAATCACGATTTCTTCCATCGTTCCAGGTCTTCTAGCCTGCGGCCCACAACGAAGAAAAAAAAGAAAAATCTAAAACCACGATCGCCGAAGACCCTGTCAAGCGCCAAACCAGATTTTAAGACCCCATCTCGCGACCAACAAACTCATCTATCAAACTTTAAACGTTGAGGAGAGGAGCGAGCGATTCACCGGACAAACAAGGAAGGAACGAGACGTTGGAGGCAAAGCAAAAACGAAAATAAAAAAGAAGAATATCCTTCCTCTGGAGAGGAAGCATATTCTTCCTCGCGCGCCAGACAGGGATCGAACCTGTGACTTTCTGCTCCGGAAACAGACGCTCTATCCACTGAGCTACAAGCGCGAGACGTGGTGTGGATCCACGTCGGGGAGACTCCAACCCTAGGGCGATCCAACGGCTCTGGGCAAGGACACACAAGACAAGCACGTCGGGTCATATTCCTCTCTGGCGTGGCCAACGCTATCATTCTTTTTCCTGGCGGGAAAAGGAGTCACAGACAAGATCACTCAAACTCACTTGTGCACACTGCCACACGCATGATTCCTTCACGCGCTAGCTAGCGCCACCATCTTTGTCACGTTTGATCGATTTGATCGATCGATAGATAATCGCCCATTTCTTTGTTTTCCTTAACCATGGAACCATGTAGCTCCAGTTTCCTTTTGGAAACCATGAGACCCTCGACTTTGATCCTCCCAAACATGTGCTGTCCCACATTTGCCTTTGAGCGGTCGCTTTTCCAGAAACTCGTTAAAAACCAGCGATCACGCCTTTGAAAATCTCGGTCCGCGGTGGCGAGAGTGATTGAAGTGGAGTCTTATTTACAGGAAGAAAAGAGACCCGACCCGAGTCGTCAAAACGAAGACCAAGAGCGAAAGGTGGAAAAATAAAGAAGCACAAACACAAAGGGCGATCCGATCCAATCCCATCGAGCAAGAGTTGGATCGTTCACCACACCGAGAGGAGGAAGAGGACGAAGAAGAAGGCGCGGTGGAAGAAGAGCGTTAATGGCGAATGCGCTAGCAGCGCTGCCGAATCCTCTGGTCCCAGACTGTCACTCGCCAGTGGCAACTGCGCTTGATCACTGCGGCAAGCGCCAGGGCTGGCGGCCGCTGGAACTTCGCCATCGCCAGCGCTAGCATCTTGATCATCCGAATCCGTGCTGTAGAGCAGCGCTCGCAGCACCGCCGACACCGTCGGGATGAAACGCGTCCGATTGTCCGACAGCAGCCACATCAATCCCATGAGCCGGCAATCCAATGTCGATGGCGTCGCGCCGCTGCTGCCAGCTTTTGGATTGGCGGCGACCTTCTGCCCGATCCAAACCACGGACTGTGCGTGATCATCACGATCCATCCACAAAGAAAACGCGAGAGAACACGATGAATGGAATGGAGCCTATAGAACTCGAAAGAAGGACTTACATTGTCGAGGGCGGCGATGCAAGAGGAGCACCCGTGGAGCGATGGATCGGAGCAGTTTGACTGGAGGTGGCGGAGGAAGGGCGCGTGAGATGGAAGAAGCGCGCTCCTGTTCTTGTGGAAGTAGCCCACGGGACAGTTGAGCGATGCCATTTGGCGCAGCCGGATGCCGCAGTAGCACAGGCTCATGTCGCACGACGCGTTGAGCAGCGGGAGATCGATGCCGCGGGAGTGGAAGCCCTGCTGCAAGCTCGCGGCGCACACCGCCGAATCGTCCGGCGGCACTGGCATCTCCACCTGTGGCGATGGCGAGGAAGAGCTCGAGGAGCTGGTGGCGGCGGCGGCGGCGATGGCGCGCATTGTGGTCTCGGCCTGCGCGGCGAAGAGCCACGATGCGAGAACAGGGCAGCAGCGCGAGCGGAGATCCTGGCTATGGTGCTTCTTCTCGCAAGCGCTCCTGAGCCCACCGAAGCTGATCCCCGCGAAATGGAGGTCGCAGGCCATGGCTTGCCACTCCACTGGCAGGGATGGCACTGTGCCCTCTTCGTCGCTAGAACTGCCATTGCTCCCTCCTCCGCCAGGAACCACGGGGAGCGCTGGCGGTGGCGAGTGTGGCGGCGCCGCCAGGGCTCCCGCCACCACCGCCGCCAGGATTGCCGACGCAATCCAGCAGTTTCGCATCTTCTCTCGCGCCCCCCTTCTTCTGGGCCGCATTTATGAGAGGGGGGTGCTATATAAACGTGTGGCCACGTGGCAGGAGATCCGACGGTGGGGATTGTGTAAGCGCCATCTGTGCCGTAACGGCCCATTGCCGTACATCCCGTGACTCACACTCCTTTAGTGCCGGGTTCGATTCTTCATCTCGTTTTTAGGGTTCTAGCGCGCATTCTAGGGTTCTGGCAGCCGGATAGATTGCGGCCAGGGCGCGCACGATGAGCTTCCGGTGGGGCGATGCGGAGGACGACGATTACGGCCTCGAGGATGTGGTGCCGTCTACACAGATCGTCGGGCCGGACGAGAAGGGAATCAAGATCATCACCGAGTGGCGCAAGAACGAGGACACTGGTAAGCTCAGCAAGCTAATCACGACGGTGAGGGTGAAGAAACAGGTGAAGAAGATGAATCCGGCGGTGCTACAGCGCCGGCAGCTCAGCAAATTCGGCGATGCCATCGGTCAGAACGCGTCCGACAATTTCACCGTGATCTCCATCGACGAGATCACTCTCGAGAGGCCCCGGACTGACGGCCAGACGAACAAGCAGGACGAGAACGAGTTTGCGGCACTGCAGGGGGCTCCAGGGAGCAATCCCTCGCTGGTCGTTTGCCGAGCTTGTGGGAAGAAGGGAGATCACTGGACCTCGAGATGTCCCTACAAGGATTTGCTCGGCAAAAATCTCTCCTTTGACAAGCCGGAGGACGATGTTCCAGGACTTCCATCGGCGGCCTCCGGAGCTCCCGGAAAGCCCACGTCGTATGTTCCTCCCAGCCTGCGTGGAGGGGCCAAGCGCGAGGGGGATAGCATGCGCCACGGTTCCAGAGACGATAGCAACTCGATCAGAGTGACGAATCTGTCCGAGGACACGAGAGAGCAGGACTTGCAAGAGCTCTTCCGACCTTTTGGAAACATCTCTCGCATCTACGTCGCCTTTGATCGCGAGACAGGCCTCAGCCGTGGCTTCGCTTTCATCAACTTCGTTAACAGGTTTGTGTACCCCTTTCATTCTCTGTGGTTGTTTTTGCTTTTGTGTTGATCACGAGTGTGCCTCTCAGAGACGACGCAGTTCGTGCCATCAAGAAGCTGGACGGATATGGCTACGACAATCTCATCCTGCGCGTGGAGTGGGCGACACCCAAGGACAAGTGACAAACGAACGAGCTGTGAGTTTATTCATTTATTCCATACTTTTGTAACGCTTTCGCATACGAAATGGAAAGGAATGAGTTTGTTTCGAGCTACTTGCAGCTGATCTCGATGCTCTTCCAGCCGATGGGGCCACACGCGGAGACTGAAGAGTCCAGTGACGTGTGTGGCGACCCCTTGCAATCTGGCTGGTTGTAGAGATTTGCGGTGCTCTCACGCTGCTTGTGCCACTCGAAGCCATAGCCGACTGAAGCGTCCAGATTGTTGCAGCCGCACCTAGTAACAAGGACTCGGTTTGTGCAATCTGGGGACTGGAAGGTTACGAAAGTGCTGCCTTCGGTGGAGGCAAGGATGATTGAGGCTGCCACAATGCTGACAAATAGAAGAACATTGTTAGTACTTGCCATTTTGTTTGGTAGGTGTTTGCAGTACCTATTTATTTGGAATCTTGGTTGACTTTAGTTAATAATCTTTATGCATTTTTTCATAGGTTTAACTTTTACCTTTGTCTTTTCTGTTGGATTTTTAACAATGTAACAATTATGCAACGAAAAAGGAATATTGTTCTTGTCAAAAAGCATTTTAAGATTTTGGAAGAGTAGATAAGATAAGAATGGCAGAAATTAAGAAATGTGAAAAGACTATTAATGTAAATACTTATTTTATTGATTTTATTATCTGATGTTTATGTTTCAATCATTAGTTGACATGTTTAGCATTAATTTATTTATTTAATTATACAGAAAAAATCACCACTTTCTATAGGTTAAAAATGACCTTTATAAATTTTTAGCTTTAATCCTTAGTTCCTTAGTAGAAAGCAGCTTTGTGATATTTAGTGATGTAAATTAAGTGACCTTTCATATGCTAGGGGTATTTGAGACATTAGTATGGCCCCTCTTTTATTTGTTTTATGTCTATATTACAAATGTGATAACAATTATGAAAAGTTATTTGTTTACAAGTCCTTTTAGATATTTTTTAAATTTTTTTTTACAATAATAATAGCTTTGTATTGCTAGTTCCTTTTATTAGTCCCTTTTGTTCAATTGTAGTAAATTAGGTTTAATATTTATACTTAGCCAAATAAATATAAAATTGTGTTTATTGAGCATATTTGATCTAGTTTTCTTTTGCTTTTGACTTAATAAAAACCTTTCAATGTTGAGCATTAGTCCCAATATTACTACATGATAGCTTACTATATCTATTAATCACTCTCATTATATTGGTCCTATTTTAGTGTTATTGAAACGTATCTAGATATACTAGCTACAAAATGTAGAAATTATCCCAAACATAATGGAAGTGCAAATTCATAATCTAATATCAGTCTATATTTAGTAAGTTTTTAAGCTTGTCCTAGAAACTAACTTGCTTTTATATAAGGGTGGGTTAGAGCAAATGTATAATGAAGATAGTAGGTGTGCCAAACATGCACTAGGTGTGTCTTGTCTTTGCTCTACATTTGGATTCAGTTTAAATTTAATCTTCATACCATGTTAATTGATGGTGCATATAATTATGGAAAGAGATTAAAATATATCACAATTGTAATGCATATGGTTTTCACCCTTTATCCTATAATGATTTATCATAGGATAAATATGAAATAAAACCTAAACCCTTCATGTGCCACATGCCACATATCCAAGGATAAAGGAGCACAACCCAAATTTCAAGGTTTTGAGCCATTAAATGAAGAAATAGAGCCAAACTTCTAAGTATAAAATCAAGAAACAAAAGTATTAGAATACAAAACAACTCTTGAGTGTATAGCTCAAAGAGCAAAGGTGTTGGAGTATAGAGCAACTCTCAAACATAAAACTCAATGAGCAAAAGAACAAGAACACAAAACAACTTGGAACAGTTTTAGAGCATTAAACATCCCAATGACAAAATTAATACGTAAAATAGAACTAAATGAATTTTGGTATTATTTTAACATATTAATGGCCTAACGTGAGGATATTGATACTCCACTAGTTAATATAGTATAAAATTTGGGATTAAACCCAAATTAGACACAAAATAAGGATAAGCACACAAGTTAAAGGTAAACTATGCCTCAGGTTGGCCAATTTACCCACTATCCCTACTATACATTTAGAACTCTTCACAACTTTATAAAATACTTCAGCCATCATAATATAAGCAAAATATTCACACAACTTAACTTCTTTAACACACAACTCAACATTTGAGATAAATAAATAAATAAAAATGTTCACACTCTCAAGGGAACATATAAATTTCTTTAATAATAACGGTAAAAAAAAATTCTCAATAGCACTTATAATTGTTAATATGCACTCAACTTGAAATTCTAGCCAAAGTAACATAACCTTTGAAACATAGAAATACTTAACATCAAAACTAATCACCAAAAACTTGATTTAATATAACAACATCAACAACCTTAAATGATATACTCTTTGATTGATGATAATATGGTATAGTGGAAGAAGGGAATGCAATGAAGATGAAAGGAAGAACAAATGTAAGCATAGTGATAACTAGAATTCTAGATTTTGCAAAAAGTTAAATCTAAAAGAGAATAAAAGAATAAAAACAAAAAGCACAATCTTGAACTCTAAAGCAAAACATTATTAAAAAGCTTTGCCATCTTGAGTGGGTTTAAACCCCTCCTTATGGAAGGATTAAATTAAGTCTAATGTATATATATATATATATATATATATATATGCAAATACAAAGTCTCAAATGATTATGCCTGTTGGAAGGAAGTAGAATATTTATTAATAATAAATAAAAATAATATTATAAAGGTAATAATAACATAATATATGTTTTACTTTTATTTTTAGCCCACCTCTCATTTAGCGAAAACAAATAATGTATAATCTAGTTTTGGCAGTCTTGCCCGTGCCTAACAAGAAGCATGAACCGAAATGGAACATTCTGGTATATGCCCGGGCGTTCGTACCCAATTCCAGCCAGCGCTTGCATGTGCCATGTCCAGAAATCCCTCACGTACGACAACACCCACAACTTTTCACAGCACACATTCGAGCTGTCTCTCACACTGGTGGGCCTCCGCCTCCATTCTCCCAAGCAAGCAAGCAAGCAATATACCATATACCACATACCAGCCAGCGACTCTTTTGTTTTCTTCCTTGTCGTCCTCTCCAGATCCCCAGGAGCAACCAAGAGACTCGAGTGAGCCAAACAAGATCAGCAATTCTTCCCTTTCGATCGTTTCAGCCGCGGACGACGAAGAGGAGAAATCGAAATCCAGAGGCTTTCTTGGAAGCAGAATGAAAGATGATGGTATATTCATGGAAAATCTGTACAGAGTGTTTTCTAGGCTAGTCGTGGTGTGTCTGTACTAAGTGCTCTAGCAATACCATCGTTCCTTATTTCAAAACAAAGAATCCAAAATAGAACACCCCGAAACAAGGTCGGCCGAAGAAAACCCACAGCTCCCCCCATCCCCATCCATCACTCTGCTACCGCTATTCCAAATCCACCACCCACAAGAACCAACGAGAGATAGTGTAGAACCAAAAGAGAGGAAGAGGAAGAAGCCGCCCCTGTAGTGCTATAGTATGATACAAAAGATCCCAAAATTTCTCCAGCAGACCCATCCGTTATACGAAATCAGAGAGAGAGAGAGGAAGAAGAAGAAAAGAGGAAGTAAAAAGGGGAGAAAAAAGAATGCTGCTGCCGCTCATGCTCGATCCGCGCCAATCAAAGGAAGAAACTGGCGAGCGCTGCCAGGAATCCCGCGGCCAGCACTGGAATCGCCAATGCCGTGCCGGCGCCGGCCTCTGGAGCGGGGCTGGGCGCCTGCGCCATGGCAATGTCGGCCATGGAGGCCACGGCTACCACCGCCGCCACGATCAAGAACGCGGATCTGCTCGCCATTTCGAGAGCTGGAGGAGGAGACGAGAGAAATCTCGCAAGAATGCCGATCGATCGACTGCTCTCCCTCTTCTCTCTCTCTCTCTCTCTTGTCAAAAAGCTCCAAGAACAAAGAATGGAAGATAGGGCTGGCCGCTACTCTCTCTCTCTTTCCATTGGATGGGATGGTATTTATGGGCATGATGGCCATGATGGGCATGGCTGGGCATGAGCTGGAGGGCGGTCCCAGTTGAGCCTGGACGGCACTGGTGCCAGTTCGAGCCCACGCGCTCCAGCTGGCAGACAACGTGGCCACGCCGGCACATCCCCGGCTCGATTCCCACCCGGCACGACTCCCTTCTAGAATTTTACCAAACCATCCCTCGCTTTGTTTGCGTTGAAATTTTGTCAAGCACACGCACATTTAATATACAGTCGCGATGGACGTCGATAGCCCATCGTCTAGCGCTAGCGATTTGCTTGCGTCGCTACCACGCATTTCTACCACCTTTTCTCTTTTTGTGGAACTTCTATGCCGTCTCTGCGCAGTCAAAAAATTTCCCCCTTACTTGACTTGACCCTATGCGTATAGTGTACTTTGTTCTTCTGTCCCGCTTTGAATCCCAAGCTCCACGGCGGAGTTTTTCTCGTCGATTTCTCCTTCCTCGTCGGCCTCCGGCATTTGGTACGCGTCTACTTGCAGCGCCAATGCGAAATCTGGTAGCTCCACGATCCTGTCTCTGGAAATGGCAGTAGAAAGAAGCCGAGAATTTAGAAACTTGGCGGGCGAGCAAGAGCAAGAATCTAAAGCCCTGTGTGTTTGGAGCAAACCAAACACCACCTACACCAAAGCACGAGAACTTACTTGTTGTCTTCCAAGAAGTCCTGTTGTGTTGATGTTACTGCGTCCTTGGAAATTTTCTCCGAGAGGTGCTTCATTGGACCCCATGATGGCGATTTGCCAACCAGTGTCCTGCTGCACACACGGCGCCCCTTGGAGTTTAGTTTCATTCCCATTAGATCAAGGAAAGAGAAAAGCGGAATGAGAAAATGGAAAGTCTAGCGAGGACTGGCAGAGGAATCAAGAGAGAAAGGCCAAAGCACGCAGATAAACGTAGGACCACAACCATGCACAAACCATCAAACGGTTTTGCTTGCTACGTACTTCGTTGTCATGGGCGCTGTTGCACAAAAGTCGCCACAGATTCTCTCGCTTTCCTTGAAGAAGTGTGCCGACGCCCGCAGGCAGGCTGCTGCGCCTTGGCTGTCACTGCTCTCGTTTAAGATCAGGCCGTGGAAGTAATAAGCTGCGACCTTTGATCCACGAAAGGCAAAAACTCTTGCTTAGATTGCTGGGATCAACTTTGCTTAGATTGCTTACCTTGGCCTCGGCTCGTTTCCATCTGATGAAAAGTAAATGCTTGTCACCCCATCCATTTCCCAGGTTTACAGCTTGCAAGTTCTCGTAGGCCTGCAAAAGACAATGAAGGAAAAAGTTTAGTTTTTGGAGTTGAGCGAGAGAGATCGAGCAAAGAAACAAGCCTGTTGCCAGTACTTGAGCTCCTCGCATGCTAATCGACGCTTCACTGCCATGGTTGCTTTCGGATTGTCGACTGCCAGGCCCAGTTGGATCTCAACAGTCTGAGCAAAAGCAGTCCAGAGAAAAGTAAATATCACTGCACTGCTACGACAAAAAACTAAAGGAGAAAAGAGTTTTTTTTGCTGTCTCTCACCTGTCCTAGCGCTTGGAGCTGCATTGCCTGCAGCGTGCCCTCCTTTAAGTCCACTGGCAGCTGATTCCTGCTAGTTTTTAAACAAGAAAAACAAGATCAGACAACGAACGAGCTCTGGAACACCAATTTAGCAGACTTTAAACTCACCTTACTTCACGAGGAGCTTCAGGGAGGACAGATTTAAGCGCGCATTCCAATATCTCTGCAGCTTTGAATAGAACATCCATGGCAGACTTCTTGGTTTCTGTTGGAAACGGAGAAAGAGTTAAAGGTCGCGCTCTACAACATAAAGGAACGCATTCAAGGCTCTTACCGTCCATGATCTGCCTGTGATGGCTGGCTTCCAAGTTTACAGGTTTAAACAAGAGAGCCCTGTTCGCTTCCAGTAGCGAGAGCGTCGCCAGGAGCTGTAGCACAGACAGCACTTCGTAATACGGGCTTTGCAGCGTCGTTTCCTGCAATCAACGACGTACAAAAGAGAGATTTCCCAAAAGTTAGACAAAAGACGAGGAGATGCAAACAAGCACAGTTCTTCCCCCACCTTTATCTCGTCCTCTTGGTTTGTCCAAGTGAACAGAACTTGGTCGGCCAACCGTGGCTCTAGAGGACAATCCTAAGAAGACCGAAAGCTTTTCGCGTAACTTAAGCGTACCTTTCCGGATGAGCTTGAGAAGAACTGGTAAGTAGTCGTCAATCGCCTCCTTAAGCTGTGTTATGTTCGAGACTAACACGATCACAATGGACAAACAAACAGTCAGGTTGATGATCGAGAGAATCTGCAGAGAATGCACGGGTTACCAGTTAGCGAAGACCTCTTTTTCTTGAGTTTCTTTGTAGAGACGAGCTCTTGCGCCGCGGCGGCAAGTCTCGAGTGGACGCTCATCAATCTCTCCAGCAAATTTCTCGCGGAGGCTTGGAGGAGATGATCCGAGTTTGCGAGTTCCAGTGACTTTGGGAGGCGCAAGCCGGGCGAGAAGACGCAGAGTTCCTCGGTCTGGACGGGAGCTTGCACCGAGTTGTGCTCGTCCTCGGTTTTGGTGAGCGCACAGCCCATGGTGTGTGCTTGGAACTTGGAAGCCTTTTTGGGAAAGAAAATGTAAGACACTTGCACAAGGGATAAGTTTGATCTCCACCCAGAGTCAATGATCCACAAAGTCGCACCCACAAAACGGACTCTTTTGTTATTTTCCACAAAAGAGGCAATAGAGGAAGAAGAAGAAGAAGAAGAAAAAAACACTGTTTTCGCGGGACGCGGAGAAAAATAATGTAGCTCTAAGCTAGCCGCTGGTACAAAACTTCTGGAAAACAAAGCCAAAGCAAGAATTAGCACGAGAGAGAGAGAAAGAGAGAAGAAATCCAAGCACAAGAAGGTATTCATACCTCAATGCTCGATCGAAGAAAGAAAAGCGCCGCCAGACCTAGAGTGGAATCTTCGGGAAGCTCGCGCGCTCGCGAATCGTCCCCGCGGCAGCATTAAGCTGCCAGATTCAAGAGAATCGCCCAGAGAAGGCACCGATCGCGAGAAAAGCCAAGGAAGAACTAGCGCGAGAGAGGAGAGAGAGAGAGACGAAGAGAAATGGTGGGGGTGATGCGTGCCCATATAGGTAGAGTGGCTGGGAGATTGACGGGTGGCACTGTGCTTGTGAAGCGTTGACGCGCTTGTGGCCCGTCGCAACCCAAGGATCCCGCCCGTCACGTCACGTCACCCGTGAGCACCACACAAAGACCTCGTCTATAATCAGCGCGACAAAACCTTGAAAACTCTGATCAAGTCACTCGAGCAATGGCAACACAGTCGCGGCCAATCCAAATGCCCGAGCCTCTAGTTTAATTTCTAGTTCGTTAATAAAAGATTAACTATGGCTCGTGTCTGAGTTAATTAAACTTCCAGAAGATCTAGATGTGCTGCGCTTGAGTGGTGCCACGTAACTCGCGAGGAAAAAAATCTTGAGCAGTGTTTGATACGGTCCATGTGTCCACGAAGCGTCGATGCTAGCTTGCGCGCCTCGGAAACTTGCGCCAACTTATGGATCCCCGCCACCTTGCTCGGCTATTGAAAGAATCATCTTCGATTAGGCATCAAACACTTTGCTTTTGCTTCCGTACGCACGGCCAAGCCCACAAATTCCCATCGCTTGTCGTGTACGTAACACCAAGGTCCAAGATCCAAGATCCCCGAGCTGGGATCATTCCAAATCTCTCCATTATCACTCCACTGTTTACACGACTGTTCACGAGTAAGTTGTTCTTCGTACATTTGCTAGACCTTTGACAAGGTCAGCAATAAATCTAGCAAGGTGGGCGCCCTAAGATCTAAAACAGAACATATTAACATTTATACAATTTTTGGCATATTTGCCACTTGCAAAAGGAACACGGTTTAGAACTCTCATGTCCCTGGTTGACGAGGATAAGTATGCGCTGCTACTGAGGAAATGCGGTGTGGAAAATGACCCCGTCCGGGCAAATGCAATCTTTGCCTCGATTCTCTCCAGCAGATGCCGCAGCAGCACTTACCTTCGCAATCTCGCCATTGAAATGTTCGGCAAATGCGGGAGTGTGGCCAACGCTCGCCGGGTTTTCGATGGCATTGACAACCCAAACGAGTTCTCGTGGACGATGATGATCACCGCATATGCCCGGAATGGGCATGTCGATGAAGCGCGGGATTTGCTGGAGAGGATTCCGGAGAGGAATGTGATGGCCGATACCGCGCTGCTAGTCGCATATTCCCAGGCTGGGCATTTGCAGGAGGCCAGGGATCTCTTCGATTCCATGGCATTCCGGAATAGCGTGGCGCGCGATGCGATGCTCCACGCGCTCGCATCCAACGGCCATCTGGGCGAGGCCAAGGGCCTGTTCGATTCCGGAATGCCGTGCCGGAGCATCATCTCGTGGACATCGCTGCTCCAGGGCTACTCGGAGAGCGGGCAATTCGTCCTCGCCAAGGAGCTCTTCGATGCGATGCCCGAGTGGAATGTCGTGTCCAGCACCGCGATGTTCCAGGCGCTGGCCAGGAACGGGGAGATCGACGCCGCCAGGGCTCTGTTCGATGCAATGCCGCTCAAGAACATCGTGTCTTGGAATACCCTAATCGGGTGCTACGCTCACAGCGGCCAGATCGATGACGCCATCGCGGCTTTCGAGGCGATGCCGGAGTGGGATGTGTGCTCCAGCAGTGCCGTGCTCAGCGCCTACTCCGACAGAGGTAATCTCGCCAGGGCAGAAGAAATCTTCGCCAGGATCCCGTGCTTCAACGTCGTGGCGCTCAATGCGATGATCGCAGCGTATGCCCAAAATGGGCATCTGGATTCCGCCGAGGAGCTCTTCTGGAGGATGCCTGTTTGGGATGTGATCTCTTGCAATGGGATCATCACGGCCTATGGGAGCTTTCGGCGAGTGAGGAAGATGGAGGAGGTCTTTCACGAGATGCAAGAGAGGAACATCGTCAGCTGGAATGGGATGATCGCTGGCTATGCCTTCAATGGGGAACTGGAAAAGGCAAGAGTTTTGTTTGATCTCATGCCGAGGTGGGATGTCTCGTCCTGGAACGCTCTTCTCGCGGCTTTCGCACAGCACTACGATGCTCTCGGCGCCAAGACGGTGTTTGATTCGATGCCTCTACACAGCTTGGTCTCCTGGAACGCGATGCTCACGGGATTCTCTCAAGGATTGTTCCTCAAGGAGACGATGGAGTTCTTTCACCAGATTCCAGAGCCGGATGTGGTCTCCTGGAACGCTCTGGCTGCTGCCTACGCTCACAACGGCCATGTCGGATCATCAAAGCTCATATTTGATCGAACGCCTGCGAAGAACACGGCATCCTGGAACACGATCATCTCGGTGTTTTCAAACTCGGGCAGAGGGAAGTTGGCGCTAGATCTGGAGCTGCAAATGGTGGTGGAAGGGTTCCACCCCGACGACATGACGATGATGAGTACACTGAGTGGTTTCACTCACTCTGGGGTGCTGAGAGACGCGTTGTGGTGCTTTAGCTCCATGGTTGGCGACCATGGAGTGAATCCCGCGAGGGAGCATTACGGTCTGATGATCGACATTTTGGGACGAGCAGGAGAGCTCAACGAGGCGGAAGATCTCATCGGAAGCATGCCGTTCATTCCCGGTACCGGCCAGTGGACAGCTCTGCTGAGTTCTTGCAAGCTCCAGAGTGATCGGGGCCGAGGAACGAAGTTGGTCTCTCATCTCAATCCGCAGAAGGCAGCTCCGTATGTTGTTCTAGCTGGGATCATCAACGCTGGCTAGCTGGAAGAAACGAAAACTCATCACAAACCACTCCGAGGGGAAGAACTTTCTTTACATGCTGCGCTGCCGGATCCACGTCGGTCACAGAGATGAGATTTTCTCAAAGGCTTCTCGAAGAACTGGCTCGAACCTCGAAAGCGAGATCGTAACGTTCTGCTTGTCGAGATAAATCTTCTTCATATCGCTCCACCCGGAAGACGATCCTGGATTCTCTGGAGGACTCACTATCACGGAGTGGTTCTGTCCAAAGCGTTTCAACAGGCTGCTCTCACTGGCTTCGACGATATACTCCATATACTGCATACCAGCTTTCATGGCCGGGTTTCCATAGAACGACCGAGACGGGCTCTTGGTTCCAAGTGGAACGATTTGGAGGAGAAGTGATCCCGGTCGCATAAACAGCAGGTGTGTCATTGCTGCTCCATGGACACCGAGAAGAACGTCGGCCGACTGTATGATCCCGTAAAGATTGGCCATCTCGTGGTTGAATCCGGGTTCCAGAGCCTCGACGTCAAATCCAGCTCTCTCCGCAAGCTGGACCACTTCTTCCTCGTTGGTGACAACCCGAGTTCTTCGCCGAGTGATGAAGACGAGCTTCGGCCTGGTGCGTGGAACTTTGGTCCGACTGGCCGAGGCCGAGAAGGCAGTACTGAGGATGGATTGGAAGTCTCGGATGGACTTTCCATGCGACATCTTTGCGGCATTGATGGCAAGCTCGTCGTGGATGTCCAAACCGACCACGACTTTGGGGAAGCAGTGGACGCGGTGCTGCGCGGAGTCGCTGGAAAAGTCTTGGACGGGGTACTTGGTCATCTGCTTGACAATGTTACCGTACTTCTTCATCCACCACGGCTGAAACTCGGAGACGAAGAACACAACCTCGCCCTGGAATCCGTGCGAGGTGATATAGATGGGGATGAGACCATCGTTAAAGTCGTGGTAGACACTTCCGGTGTAGCCTCCAGTCGAGAAGATCATGGCGGCTTGCGTGTGGTTGACATCACACTGGTGCTGTGGAGCGCTGGAGCTGGATCTTCTCACTTTGATCGTCACCTCGCTAATCTTCTCGAGGAGCTGCTTCTGCCACTTTCTCGGGTATGGCTTGATCTTTTGGACGAGGATCTCCTCGTCGGTGTTGCTAGGACTAAACAGTGTCACCGTGCTGCCCCTGATTCTCAGATCACCAGCGAGGCGACACACTGCTGTGCGATAGTTTGAAAGATCACAGGCAACACCATCCTCCACGGTTTTCTTCGACGTAGCACCGGACTTACCTGTGGATTCGATCCTTTCGCTCGCTCCTGCTCGATCACAAGTAAGCCAAGAATCTCTGTCAAAAGTTATAGCTCTTACTCGAGAAGGTCTGCGTTGTTCTGTATTCCCGAGGCACAGCGATGAGAAGAACCGCGAGGCTGAGGCACAGAACCGTGAGGAACAGGTTTTGGATTTGGCGCTGGCGTTGTTTGTCCCAATCTTCTTTGCTGCTCCATCTCGCCATCCTTCGGGAGATCGCGCGAGCGCTCAAAGATATACCCATCGTGAGTGAGCTACGTGGGATCACGTTGAATTTCCGAGAAAAAAAAGCTCACGATCGATTTGAGGACCCACTCGAGTTTCACGGGAGAGAGATCTTTTTCGTTCTTGGAGGCGTTCATTGATCGATCGATTGCCGCGAATGGTTTGAATTTGAATTTGAAATTTTGGTATCTTCTCCTTTTTGTCACTGACTAGGGCTTCCAATTAGGGTTCGTGAGGAAGAAGAAGAAAGAAAATGGCGGTGGATCCGAGCTTCGCCGGAGTCGGATGGGACGATCTCCGCAAGCAGGTGAGCAATGGGCGCTTGATCCGTGAGCATTCTCTCTAAGGGTTTAATGCCAGGCGCGAAGGCTGGAGAACGAGATCGATGCGAAGCTCGCGAGTTTTGGGCGGCCAGATCAGTCGGGGGAGGATTGTGAAGCGGAGATCGAGAGGCTGCTCAAGCAACTCCAGCAAATCAATTCGAGTATGCAGTCTTTGATGTCAGCGATCGGTTCTGACATTGTTTCTCATACCTTGGCACGCCATCTAAACATCTCTCACGAGTTCGTCCAGGTAAGAAAATGTATGAGAAAGAACTTTCTTTTCTCCTTTGACATAGTGAGAGCTCTCGCAGGAGTTTAAGAGGAAACGAGCTATTGCCAAAGACAATCGCGAGCACGCCGAATTGCTCCACTCTTTTCGATCGCCATCGGAGAGAAGATTGGAAGTTGATCCCCTTGTGCAAGAGAGGAGCTCCATCCAGAGATCTACTGCTCAGGTTCTTCTAAGATCTAGACAAAGTTACTTCTTTTTTCTTACAGTGACTTGGTTCTCAGATAGACTCGGTCGTGAATCAAGCACACGCAGCTCTCAGCGCGCTGTCCACGCAGCGAAGCTTGTTTGGAACGATCGGATTCAAGATCAACAACGTAGGATCCATTCTACCGTCGGTAAGAAGTTCGCAGATCGATCAGTGTGGGGATAAAAAAAAATCCTTTTTTGATGCGTGCTTTCCAGGTGAACCATGTTCTAGTTGCGATTCGAAGAAAAAAAAACCAGGACACATTGATCTTGTCAGCCGTGATTTCAGTTTGCACTTTCTTGATGTTCCTTTACTGGATTTCCAAGTGAAAGAGAAAGTAATGCCGCGTTTTTACCCTGTTCGCCCACGGCAAAGTCAACCACTGCTGCCAATGGCTCTGCGCCACGTGTCTATGATAGCCTTATAATTTTTTGCGGTTGCAAAATGGAAAGATCGCCGCGGCCGCGTGGCACGGTAACCGCAGGTTCGGGATTCTAGGTCTGGGATCCCAGTCCAGGTTCGGGGACGCCATAGCCACACAAGAGGGAAGCTTGTGTGCGCCCAGATAGCGACGCCGCGGCGGCATTGTCGATTTCCCCCCTCCGGTATGTCGCGATTCCTCTCGTGTGCGCGGCCGTCGCAAGAATCGTGTGTGGTTGCAGCGGCGGGCCGGGATTGACCAGGGTTTTGAGGTGCTCGTCGCCGTTCGGCCGCATTCGCCGTGGAAGCAAGCATGGAGGGCGATATGTGGGCAGCTCGCTTGCTCTCTAAGCGCCAGTACGCCGTTCATTCGATGCTGGGTAAGCTATAGAGCTCTCTTCTCCTCCTTTTCCACTATCGAATTTTTTCGTGGGTGTTACATTGGTTTTCTGCGCTCGCAATGCAGATCAGCACTTCACTGTGGATGATGTGGAGGGCGATGAGGAACTGAGACCGGATTTTGCTTGTCCATACTGTTTCGAGGGATTGGACTTGCTCTCTCTGTGTTCTCACCTGGAGGACGAGCATTTCTCCGAATCAAGACCTGTGGTAAGAAAATTCTCTTTTTCTTCTTCTTCTTCCTTCGTGGATTTTGATTCTTTGCGTTTCTGTGTCTATAGCTGTGTCCCGTGTGTGCTGCCAAAGTCGGGAAGGACATGATCAGCCATATCACAGTTCATCACGGAAATCTCTTCAAGATATCCTTTGAAAAAGTTGGTTTTCTTATCTTTGTTCCGGTTCCTCGTTTGTATTATCCTTGACGAGAAGCTTACTTTCAGAGGCGTCGCAAGTTTAGGAGGCCGGGAATCACGTCCCATTCCGGATTTCCCTTCAGTGGGAAGGACATGAATCAAGCACACTTGCAGGCTCTCCTGGGAGCGTGCTCTCCGGCAAGGACAGGATCTGGAATTCCGGATCTCTTCTTGTCCACGCTTGTCTGTAACATGCCCATATCCGAGATTGACGATTCTTCCAAGCTGAGCTTGGATAACTCGGATTCGGTTTCTCTTGCTACTTCCACAGCTCCAGCCGAGCTAAGGTATGTCTTTGTATACGAAAGTGATTTCTCGCAGCAGTTGCTGATCAAGTTGCGATTTTTTTGGATCTTAACAGTGCTGAATGCTCCCTCACGGCCGAAGAGAGAGAGCAGAAGCTGGAAGAGGCAAGCGTTCGATCAAAGTTCGTTCGACAGCTCTTCCTCTCCACGCTCTGGGCCGAGGCATGAAGTGAATGGGAGTTGTAGCATCCAGCAAACCGCGGCCTGGCTTTAGAGCTCGAGCTCGGGCTGCGGGAGTGATGGAGGCGACAAAGGGATGGATGGATCAACCCGTGGTTCATCGTTCTTCTACTTCCCATTCGAGTCCTCAAGGATTAATTTATGAGCCGTCCAAGATGGATAGCAAAAACAAAGATGATGTGAGAACGGAAGAACTCTTTGTATAAGTCTTATGTGGAACACCATTTGCGTTTGCTGCCGTGAAGAAAGAGATATAAAAGAATGTGTCGTGTGTGTGTCAATTGTGTGTATAAATCTATACAACAAGCAAACTTTGGGTGATCGATCATCTGAGCTCGCTGGAATCGTAAACCTCTCTCGAAGCGACCCTGGCAATCACGTTTCTCATGGCAACGTCGAAGGCGTCCTCGAATTTCTCCAGTTTGGATCCCGGCTGCGCGTAGACGATCCCGGGGAGAATCTCGTGGACAATGAAATGCCGCATCTCCTTCCTCCGTGCGAATGGAATCTTCTGGAGCTCGCCCACGATATCCACGTCGGTAACAGAATCTGCCGCGATCATAACAGAATATGCGCTACCATTTGACGGAAGATGCCATGGATACTGGTAGTAGGCCGTGAAGGGGTCGAAAAAAACCGGAATGCAGCCGGCCAGCAGCGAATCAAACACCGATCTCCGGGTCGGGCTGTCGCCAACTGGCTGGAGGCAAAAATCCGAGACTAAAAACAGACCTAGAGTCGCCTCGGGACCAAAGCAAGCCCCGGAGCCGCAGTCCAAGGTCCGGCACAGGTCCGAGCGAGCCGTACACTGCCGTATCAGCTCCCCACGGATGCTCCCGCCCTGCCCGGGCCTGGGCTGGCCAGCGAAGGCGACGAGGCTCGGCCGGACGTCGTCCCTGAGCACGCGAGCCTGCCACGTCGTGATGTCCACGTCGGAACCCGGGTGGAAGAAGGTGGGATGTGGCACGCCCACGTCATTGGGGTGCCAGGGGTGGCGCTCGATGAGAAGCTTGGTGACGTTGGCCATGTCCGCGCGCGCGAGGAGATTACTCCCCCATTTTGCGTCCGATGTCATACGCCTAAAATCCCAGGAGATTTTTCCCAGGGCTATGACATGGTCACGTCGGTCGCCCGTTTTCCACGTGGACGGCTGCTGAATCAGCCATGTCATGAGCTCGTCGCCCAACACGTCGCTCTGTGCGCTGCTCACGTTGGGCACGAAATTCCATCGCATCACGTCCAGGCCGGCGTAGTAGGGCACGTAGAACACGTCGGCGAGGGATGGATCGAGCACCCGGCAGGAGTAGTCGAGGATCCGGGCGTGGAAGATCATCTCCAGCGCGTACTGGTGTGTCTTGAACCAAGATCCGCGAGGAGTGAGGAAATCGCGAGCGGCGTCGATCGAAACTGGAAGACCCATTCCCGAATTGCGGACGAAATCACACATGCTCATCCATGGCAGCAGAGTTTCACATTGCTTGAGGAGATCCGTGTTGAATTTGGGTGGAAGATCGTAGACATAGACGTTTCTTCCCTGGCAATCCTGTGGAGACTTCTTTACCTGGCCTGATCCTGATCTTCGCAAGAATTGCATAAGTCGCTCCACCTCTTCGATCGCACGCTTCCCCTCTTGATCATCAGCTGTCAAGGAACTTATAGAAGGGGGATTAATGGAAGCGTTTCGAGCTATTGATGGATCGTTGGGCGGTTGTAGCGGCCTCTCCCCTGCTTGGCTGGAATCTTCAAGAGTGCTGTTACGATCGGCTATAGTGGACGATGAATTCCTTTGGAGCTCCTGGAAGAATTCGCCAATCTCCTTTTGTTTGTCAATCTCATCTTCGCCGCCTTCCAAATCAGCTGATGCCGTCGTAGAAGCAGAAGGAATTTCCAGCTGAAAGACGCGATCTTGATCATCTAGACTTGGCAGCCCTGTTACGCTGTCGCTGGCTACCACGATCTCGCTCTCGGATCGCTGCTTGGGCGGATCCCTGTCGAAGCTGAGCGCGCGCAATTGCCACAATGGATTTTTGACGACATTGACGCCATGACACACGAGACACTCCAAATCGAGAACAGAGGCGCTCGGGATCTGAAGAGAGGCGCTCCAGAAGATGATCGCCAAGAGTGCCAGGAAGGGTGGAAAGAGAAGCGTGCGCATCCGCCGCAAGATCACCATGCCTGCTGCGCTAGAGCCCTAATTTCAAGTTCCAGTGAAGGAGGTATATTCCTGTATTGACTTTCCTGCGAGTAACGGCACTTTCTTTTATATCCGTTAATCTAATTTCTTCCCCTGTCAGGTATAGAACACCCAACTCGCCAAGAAAAAGAACATATACGATGATGCCACGTGTCAGAGAATGCTTCGTCGGCTCGGAGCTTGCTTCGGTCAAACGGAAGCAATCCTGGCCGTCCAATCCGGTTTGGCGTGTCGTCTTCCTCCTCCGTTAAATCATCAGTGGGCTCTTCGCCGCCGCGGCCGTGCTTTTTCGTTATACTATTTGATATCTCCTTCTTCCTTCCTACCCTTTCTCTCTTTCCAACAAAATCGCGAAAATCTCTTCTTCCAGCTCCATCGCCATCGCCATGGACGCGAGCCAGCTCCCCTTGGAATCGCTCCTCGCCCGCGACGCCAGCAAGCGAAAGAGGGTAAGGATTTGGCAGCGCTCCCACGGTTTCCTCTAAACCCTAATTCATGGTCTCCTTCCTTCCCTGCGCAGGTGAACAGGAACGCCAAGCTCAAGCAGTTCAAGCTGGATGCCCGGCGCGAGCAATGGCTCTCTCAAGGTAGGCGACACAGACTTTTTCTTCCTTTCTCGCCCGCGATGGATGGATGGAGTGAATGGTTTTTCCCCCTTTTTTTTCTGTGTAGGGAAGCTTGTGGCGAGCTTGTCTCCGAATTCCGTGCTTGAGAGCCCATCGCCCAAGTTGGGCGAGGAGCAGCACCTCCACGGATCGAGCACCGGAGGCGACAGTGACGCCGAGTCGTGCGTGATCAACCACGACGATCTGTGCGACGGTGGGCCGCTCGACCTCCTCTCCTGTAATTTTAACTCGAGTGTAAGTAAATCATCCATTTCTTGCTCTAGTCAGAGGGGCGTGGTGTTGGATCCTCCCGACATGAGCAGCAAGGGAGGGAAGAGAAGATCTGGCAGGAAAGGCAAGAGCAAGAGCAAGAACAAAGCTTCCGGGGACTGTGACAAAGTTCTCGGTGGAGAGAAAGGAAAGGATGGGGGAGAGGAGGAGGAGGAGGAGGATTGGGAGGCCGCGGCCGACGCTCTCGACTCCCAGATGAATCTCAACAAGGATCCGGCCGAGAAGGAAAAGGTGGCGATGGTGGTGAACAGGCACAGGGACGACAGGATGATCCGCCACCAGGACGCCAGGAACTCTCCGCCAGCCGCCGTCGCAGCTTGGAAGGTTGAGGATACGTTCCGTCCGGCCAGCCTTCCCAGGATCATCACCCCGAGCTCGCTACCGCCGCTGCTTCCCAGGCCGACTGGAGTGGAGCGACGAGTACCGTCGCCACCGCCGCGGCCGCCAGCGGCGTGGGTGACGAACAGGCACAGGGATTTCTTCGCGAGATCGGTAGCGGCGGCGGCCGCGAGCGCGGGGCCGGCGTGCTGCCCGATTTGCACGGAGGAGCTGGACAGCACCGATTCCTCGTTCCAGCCTTGCGCGTGTGGCTTCCGGCTGTGCTTGTTTTGCCACCACCGGATCGCGTCGGATGATGGGCGATGCCCGGGGTGCCGCCAGGCGTACAAGACGGACATGGGGGCGATCCTCCGGCCATGCCCGGCAAGATCGTGAAGCTCGCGACAGATGAAATGGAGGAAGATCGAGCAAGATGGGATTTTTACCCGGTTTGTATATACTTGGAGACCTTGGTCCATATTCATATGAGCTATGGAGCTTCTTAGATTTCTTCTACGTAGTCTATCTTCTAGGTAGCTTTCTTCTACGTAGCTATGGAGATTCTTAGATTTCTTCTACGTAGTCTATCTTCTAGGTAGCTTTCTTCTACGTAGCTATGGAGCGATTCTATCTTCTAGCTTTAGCTATGGAAATCGAACGTAAGAGATCTTATTCTTGTTCTTGGGAGGAAGAAGAATCACGAGACAAAATTTCGTTTTGGTGGTGGTGGCGATGGTCCCGGTGGCCTATCCCAGAGAAAGCCAAGCCCATGCCCGATTCCATACCCGATTCCAACGCCACACCCGGCGCCTACTCCGAAGATGACACGGAGGTCGTTCCAGGATCCAGCGCCCAGTCCTAGCGATCCCGTCACGCCCAATCCCAGCCCTACTCCACACCCGATCCCAGCGCCGCCGCCCGGCCCCAGGTTCCTCTCCTCGATCCACTGCAGCGATCTTTGGAGCCAGTTGTTCTTGGAGGATCTCTTGAGCGATCGCTTCCTCTTGGAGCTAAACGAGTCGAGATCCAGCTTGGGGAAGCCATCGTCCCATTTGATCGCTGCCGCCATTTGGAGCTAAGATAGAGAGGAAGAAGATCGAGGGTTTTGTTAGTTTTTGTGGTCCGGAAGAACAATGGCTATGGCGGGCATGGTTGCTCTTCCGAGAGTGTTCTTGTCACACAGGCACACCGCATTGCCGATCGCTTGCTCGAGCTCCAACGGCAATCCCAGCGCAGGTGAGATGTCGAATTCGAGGCAAAGGTGGGATTTTTAGTGTGTTTTGGTAGCCGCGGGGACGACGACGATCGCGTCCAAGAGCTTGACGCTTCACGTTGGCGAGACGTCCATCACAATGCCGATGTCGATGGACAAGGCGCGAGCGCTGAGCGGGACGATGGAAGGACTGATCCAGACGTTCCGGGAGAAGCAGCAGGCGCACGAGGAAGGAGGGCGGCCCAAGAGGCTCAAGAGCGTCGAGTTTGCATACCGCGCTGGCGATGGTGGCGATGGTGGCGATGGCGGCGAGGAGGTGGGATTCGAGCTGTTTTGCAATCCCAATGCCTACGCCAACGCGTTCCAGGCCAAGGTGCTGGTGAGCGTGAGCGATGGCAAGCTGAGCTTGAGCGCCGAGGCGGATCTAAGCACCATCAAGGCCGACGTGGATGGATTCCTCGACAGTCTTGGCTAGAGTTTTGGGAGTCTAGGTGGGCTCTCTTACTGTTCACGATAAAGGGAGAGAGAGAGACTCAAGCTCTCTCGTAACCCTTCGGTTTTCTTTCTTTCTTTCTTTCTCGAGAGAGATCGTCGTCATGGGAGTGGGATTCTTCCTGTGGCTGGTTCTAGCGATGGTGGCGGTGGCGGTGGCGGTGGCCAGGCCACTGGACTTTTTCGCAGCCCACAATCCAATTCGCATGCCCTCGAGCGAGGACGTTGCGTCCGGGACGAGGTGGGCGCTGCTAGTTGCTGGATCTTCCGGGTTTGGCAACTACAGGCACCAGGTGAGAGGAGTCTTTCCATCGCTTTCTTTCTCTATGTTCTTCGCTTCCTTCTTGTTCTAAGTTCTTCGTTTGCTCTTGTTTGCTTCCAAACTGCGCTTTCCTCTAGGCGGATGTTTGCCATGCATACCAGTTGCTGCGCAGCAATGGTCTCAAGGAGGAAAACATTGTGGTGATGATGTTCGACGACATAGCCAACAACACGGACAATCCTCGCCCGGGAACGATCATCAATCATCCCCAAGGATCCGACGTTTATGCCGGAGTTCCAAAGGTGAAGGAGTTTTGACTTGTTCGCGGATTTCTTGGAAGTTACGTTATTGATTGATTGTTCTGTGGCCAGGATTACACGGGCGCTGCCGTGACCGCCGAGAATTTCCTGGCTGTTCTTCTCGGGGACAAGAATTCCACCAGCGGCGGAACTGGCAAAGTCGTGAGCAGCGGGCCGGAAGATCATGTCTTTCTCTTCTACTCGGATCACGGAGGCCCTGGAGTTCTCGGTGATTCCTTCTTTGTTCTAGACTCGAGAAAGACAAACAACTTAGCTTGTCGTGCTTGACAGGAATGCCCGGAGAGTCGAATCTCTACGCAAATGATCTCATCGACGTCATCAAGAAGAAGCACGCATCCGGAGGCTACAGAGAAATGGTAAAGATCTTTTCATCTTTGTTCTTTCTTTGTTCGTCGTGAGCTAAAGAAGATGCTACTACTCGAGCTGCCAACTTTAGGTGATATATATCGAGGCTTGCGAGAGTGGCAGCATGGTCGAGGGATTGCTTCCACTGGGACTGGATCTCTACGTTACCACCGCTTCCAACGCGATCGAGAGCAGCTGGGGAACTTACTGCCCTGGAATGCTACCCTCGGCTCCTCCCGAGTATGATACTTGCTTGGGAGATCTCTACAGCGTCGCTTGGATGGAGGACAGGTTCTTCTAAAGTTCTAAGTTTTCTTGACGTTTGAGCTTACGAGATCTCTCTTCCAAACAGCGAAGTTCACAATCTCAAGAGGGAGACGCTACTTCAACAGTATCTAGACGTGAGTTTGCTGAATCGATCGGGATCTCTTGGTATTTACTTCGATCTTGCAGGTGAAAGATAGAACCTCGAATCACAACACTTACGAGGCCGGATCACACGTAATGCAATACGGCGACGTGGAGCTCAACTCTAACCCGCTTTCCATGTTCTTGGGCTTTGATCCCGCAATCGCGGATGGCAATGGCGACTTGATCATCCCGAGCAGTGCCAATGGTGTTAGCCAGCGTGATGCGGATTTGCTACACCTGTGGAGCAAGGTACGAAGAGAAGAACTTTTCTTTTCTAGATCGATGATTGCATCGTTTCGTCGAGTGTAGTATCGCCGAGCCAAGGATGGAAGTGCCAAACGAGAAGCTCGCGAGAGGATGATGAACGCCTTGGCTCACAGACAGCACGTCGACGAGAGCGTGGACCAAGTTGGCGAGCGTCTGTTTGGCTCCAAGGCTGCGGCATCCAAAGTTCTAAGCACCGTCCGGGGCTCCGGCCTCGCGCTCGTGGACGATTGGACGTGCCTGAAATCGCTGGCAAGTGTTCTTCGAGAACTTTGTGTGATCTTTTCGATGATCTTCTCTCTATGATGTGACTTTGTAGGTGCAAGCTTTCGAGACGAGCTGTGGTTTGCTGGGACAGTATGGCATGAAACACATGAGAGCGTTTGCAAATCTTTGCAACGAAGGAGTGGACGTACCTCGCATGGCTGCTGCTAGCGCGGAGGCATGCTCGAGTACCGCCCAAGCCCTGTAGATTGTGTAAAAAGCTTCTCATCGTTGTGCATATGAAAGATCCTGTATATAAGAAACTATATTCAATCGATCACGATGGAGTGTTTGCCACGAGTTGCTCGGCAAACCAGTCCAGCTTCTGTCTATTACTCTCTTCCAAAACTCTTCGCCCGTTAAACGGGATGTGTTCCGAGCTCTTTTGGTCCAAGAGCCGAGTAGAAATCTCGGTTAGTGTCTTCACGTTGGCCTGGCTTGGATCGTCCATTGCGAGGAGAGCTTTGCCCGGCAAGCCAGACATCTGGAAGCAAAGCAAACAAACTTTAGTCGTTCGTCAAAGCAAACTCTCAACGATAGATAACCCACCTGAATCCTCACGTAATTCTCTCGGTGCTTGCTAAACGCCATGCTGACCGTGTGATCCACCATGTCCGAGATTCCGTCCATGATGATCTTGGCAATGGGTTTGGCCCACTGGAAAGCTCCCCACCGCTCCACTTTGTTGTAGCGGTAAGTTTGATCAAACTGTCCGGTGCCGAGCGATAGAACGAGCATGTCTTCCACCCCTCGGACACCCGGGAAGCGAGCCTTGTCGTGCAAAGCATGCGTGATCGCCGCGGCGGTGGGATTGTTCACCACCAGGCCACCGTCGACTGCCGTGAACTCGTGCTTTCCATCCACGGACGAGACGTGGATGGGCTTGAAGAACGATGGAACCGCCGTGGTAGCCCGGCAAACCTCCCAGAGCTTGAAGTTGGCGGAGATTCGCGAGAAGCAAAAGGCGCTGGCGTTTGTGAGATCGTAGCAGGGAATGACGATGGGCTTGAGCGTGTCATCCAGTGTGAGATCTCTGCCATCGCCACCACCTCGGACCAAGTGCTGCTTGAGGATTCTCTCGAAGAACTTGGTGGAGTACCTGGGTGTCATGATCCCTCGGACCTTTGCAAACACTCGCTGCGGGTATGGGATCTTGAAAATCTCCTTGCCTCTGTCCGAGATGAACGTGCAAACCTCTGCGGCCGTGAAGAGAGGCCGACGTAGTGACTTAGAACCGTGGTTTTGATGATCTCCCGTGGACGATGAGGAGGAGGAGGAGATTTCTTCGTCTTGATCATCGCGGCAGTCGGATGATGCGAAGAGCATCACGGCAATGAGTCCCCCAACGCTGGTTCCAGCCGCCAGATCGAAGAAATCGGCGATGCGAGCGTCTGGATTGTGGCTCTTCTCCTTGAGAGCCGTTTCCAAGTAGGCCAGCATATGGGCTGGGATGATTCCTCTCATTCCACCGCCATCGATGCTCAAGATCCGGAGCTTCCTGTTGCTATCCTGCCCGATCACCGGCTGCTCCACCCCATTTCTCGATCGATCTTCCATCTCGAGCTCGCCGCGACGAAATTTGGGGCGAGCACAGAAAGATGATGGCGAGGGCCGGCCGCTCACGAGCTTGTTGCGTGGGATTCATTTGCGCTGCGACGATGAATCTTCCTCACCAGCTTCTAGATGTTGAAAAGAGCGATCCAAGGCCCGCCATCGCCAAAGACACAGTCGTTCTAGCTGCGACATTGCAAGAACCCTAATTCCTCTCTATAGTCGTTGAAAGTTCTTTCAAATTTAAATTCAAACAGCATCATGAATGGATAGGATCGATTGGTCACTACTCTACTAGAATGCTCCTCAATGCAAGCAGCAAGCTCTCCATGACCCTCTGCCTCGATGCAAACGTCTTGGCGAGCAGGGGCGAGCCGGGAGATTTAGAGGCTAGACAATGGAAATGATCATATGGTGAAGGAACATCAGGGCGGACGTTGAACACTGCCTGTTGCAACTGATTGAAGAGGGGCTCCTTGAGCTTCGCAAGGAAGCCCTGGTCCAACACCTGGCGCCGGATGGTAACCACCAAGTCCTCGTCCTCCTCCTGCGCAGCAGTCGACCACGGCAGATCCATCCCGGCCACCTTTACCATCGTATACAGAATGCCCTCCAGATCCGCTGAAGCGTCAACGCTGTTGCCCAACACCGAGTTCATGGAGCCAAACTCCAGGTCCTTGACAGAGCTGCTTCCCACGCTACCACCATTGTCCGAGGAAATCACGGTGGAGACGGTGCTGGATCTGCACAAGCGGGAGATAATCCATAGAGACATCAGCTCCAGGAACGTTGCTTACCGCGAGCAAGGAGTTGGTTTGGAGCGGCTCCACCTTCTCGACTTTGGGATTGGCAGGCTAGCTCCCATCTTGGCGGCGTCCCGGATAGGAAGCGTCTTGCTGTGTAGCGATTCACCAACGTAATTCATGAGCACGATCGGGCAGTTTCTCCAGCCAAACGGCTGTAAAGCCGTGCCTGACTACAGAATCTCGGGGATCCTGATCTTGCATCCACTGGCAGCCAGAACCTCCCGAACGCGGATCTCATTCTCAACCTGGCTGAAGAGCTCAATTGGAAGACCAAATCCTTCAGCTGCACACTTGACCGACTGCATGGGCCTCGCTTGAGCACCACTTGCTGCTTGCTGCCATCCAACCGAACCAAATAGCAGCCCCCGCGGAAGAGGAAGTCCATGTACGTGTGGACGAGCTCTAGCTCCCATATCTCGCCTGAATCAGACCGCACGACATACTTCTCCTTGTATGAGTGGGAAGGCTCCAGCTTTGGAATGCCAGCTCCTGGTTTCATGGTGAAACATCTGCTGGAAAAGTGCAAGGCACAGAAGATCTGGAAGAGGAGCTCCGGCAGCGCCAAACTATCCACATGCACCACTCCTGGTGTCACACCTGCGGCTCCATCACTTTCCAAGCTCCACCTGACACCTTTGACAACATGAGAGCCGACAATTGCATCTGTGAATACGACCATAGGTAATAGATCTTTGCCTGTAGACACACCACCCAACGCCACCTTCTTCTTGGCGCAAGCATCTTTCCAGCGCTTCTCTGCCCTATCCAGAACCTGGCCACACCCCTCAGCAAGCTTGGATTCGTCGTTTTTGAACTCCACGTAGATGTCGCACCACTCGTAAGCATTAGTCGATACCACCATGGCCGGCTGGACGATGCCAATAGCGAAGTCAGGTAAGGTGCTGTCGCCTGCCGCTGATCTTGCTAGTCTGTTCCTTTGGAACCGGCAGCACTTTGTGAAGTTGTGCATGTCAACATTTTGCGTGGTACAGTGGCCGACTACCAGTCGTGCTGCATCCTGGTAGACGAGATCATTGCAGGAGTCATCCGGCTCCCGAACGCACTGACGGATTTGCCAGCAGTTAGCGTGGCGCTCGATGTCGGCCCGTAGGTTCGTGAGGAGCTTTCGGACGTTCCTTGCAGCAACCGGCCCGACTTCAGCATCACTGAGTATCGCTTCGTGCTCCCAGAGATGGCGTGCTGGACTGTCACAATCCTCCCATCATTCTGATGCGCATTTTCCAAGTCCAAGTACGAGCTTTGCTCACGCGGAAGAATCGACATGAGACCGAAATACACGAGCAAGAAGAGGAACTTACTGATTATTGCTGCCGCCTCCGCCTCACGCTCACGCTCACGCGTCCTTGCCGCCTCAAGCACCTCAAACGCCTTGTCAGCGACTGACTTGAACAGTGCCCTTCAGCGCTCCCTCGTTGTTCGTCATTTCGATGTGGACTATGTCATCTTTGACGTCCTCTGATGAGGATAGATATTCCCTGATCACACTGATTTCCCTGCGAGACAAAACATTGGCATCTTTCGAAGAAGCGCGACCTATCCGCCAGCCTTTTCCAAACCCAAGGGTATTCTATTAGGAAAAGACCTTTCAAATTTAAATTCAAAGCACGAATGGATCGATCGATCGATGTAGATAATCGCGACAGAGAATCGATAGATCACTACTGCTACTGCTACTAGCTAGGTTAGAATGCTCCTCAATGCGAGCCGTAAGCTCTCCATGACCCTCTGGCTCAACGCAAACGTCTTGGCGAGCACCGCGGCCGGGAGCACGGGCACGGACGCGAAGAGCGCGTTGGGCAGCAGCGCCGTGCCCGGATTGGCGCTGTTGAAGCTCGCGATCGCCAGCGCCGGCGTCTCGCCCGTGTTCACCGAGAAGTGGATGAGAGCTCTGGGATAGATGAAGAGGTCGCCGGGCTCCAGCGTCGCCTGGAACAGCCGGTTGTCCGTGGTCACAAACCCCGCCACGACCGTTCCCTGGAGGACGTAGAGCAGCTCCGAGGACCGGGGATGGACGTGGGGAGGAATCACGCCGCCGGGGGCGTACGTGAAGCGTTGGATCGAGAGGCCCTGGGTGTGGAGCCCCGGGAAACTCTGGACGTTCACCTGCGTGACGATGGAACCCAGTCGATTGTTCTCCAGGGCGGTGGGATTCGGGGGCTCTCGCAGGAGATAGGAGACGAAATCGAGCGGAGTGACCTCGGGCTTGCAAGTGAAGCCATTCACTCGCAGCGGGAGCTCGACGTTTGCGACGCAATAATCCTGCGCTGGATCGGGATCGGCAGCGCGGGATGAGAAGATCACCAAGGAAGAAATGAGAATAAGCAGCAGTGGCGGCAGCGAGGAGAGATTTCCATGAGCCATTTTCGTGATCACGCTCCGGATCCTCGCACACTATTTATTTGACTGGGCAGTCAAATTTCAATTTCCAGTCAGCGCCATTGACTGTGTTGCTGGTAAACCTTCTCAACTTTGTTAATCTGGGCTAAACGACATAAGAGATCGTGCCCGTTGGATCAGTGATTTAATCTCGGCCGTCCCTGGTAGGGCTCCTCTACGCTCATTAGTTTAAGTCTGATGCCCTGTTCTTGCGGCGTGGGATGATCGATTGGTACCTCCTGTCTTGCCTTTTTTGTGACGCGATCTCGCAGCAAAGATGATTTCGATGGCGAGGAGGTATGGGCAGGAGCGAGTTTGGTTTTCTCCCCCGTGGAAGTGCCCTTGTTCTTGCCCAGGAACGGTGATGATTCGACAAAAAATCAGCGCAATCCAAGTCTTGTGAGTTTGATGATCGTGGTCTTCGCATCAAGCGATAGCCGATACGTTGACACCACTGAGAGCTTGCGACGATTTGGCTGAGAAAAGGCGAATCTGAGTTCTTCTCTCTTTGATTTAGCTAGGGCAGGCGATCTCCTTAAGTGGGAGAACTTTCTCAGTGTTCTTCGTGCTTTGCGTCTCGCCTAGAGTTTACATTACAGATTCTCCCTCTCCCCTTACCGAAATGCTTACTTATTTTCTTCCATTGGTGAGGTCAAGGGGTGCCTTTACTGTAACATTTTCATGCGCTTTTCTTTATGTTTTCACTAATTCTACAACCATAGAACGTTTTGGACGAAGTGGGCGAACTTTTTAATGGTGTAGAATAAGCAGCACAATGGCCTGGACTGCTGCTCCCACAATGATCACCATGAGGTAGTTTTTTGGAACTCCACTCGCGACGGCAAACATACAAATGTTTAACCAGGTTATTACAGATGTCTACAAACAGCCAACCTTCAGCGTGTAATAAGGTCCAGAAAATAGAACAAAAGAGCCTGTGTTCATCCATCTTATATCCATCTTATCTTACATTTTGATTTAAAATCTAGTCTCAAGAGATCTTTTGTTAGTCGAGAAACGAAGTAAAAACGAAATTGAAGGCATATAGCTTAGCCTCTTCGGAGGAGCTTCCATTCGATGTTGTATCGGTAGAACGTGAGTTCTAGCCAGAGCAAGAGAAGGCAATCACAAACCTGTAGTATTCACCTCCATACACTTTCAGCTCAGTGTTTTTGTGACCTGAAACGCGAAGAAAAGAATGTCAAATCCTTACGCACAGAGCAATTGCATTGTGGTGAAGCTCTTCTTTGCCTAGAAATTTAAACGAGAATGGCTCTTAAATCCACTTCACGATTCATATCATGAATTCTTCGAGCTTAGCCTCGAAGGATTAGCCTTTCTGTGTACGGTCAATCGATCTAAAGTCATTCATGTTTAAGCCCAAATCTAATGTTTCAAATGGGCTTTAGATCTTTAATATGCAGCATTTAAAATTTGTATATTTTAATTTATTCTTTGGAATATCCTCTGGGCTTAGTCGAATCAATGGCGCCATTGGAATATTGGAATCAATGGCGCCGCGACGGAATATCCTCTGGGCTTAAACATACGCATGGAAAGCTAGAAAGGATTAAGGAAGAATTACTGTGAAAGTGTTGACGTAAAGCAGATCACCACCCCCAATATTAGGCATCAGGTCAAGATAATAAAATAAAGAAAAAGCTTTGCAATGTAGTGATTACCATTGACTTAAGGTGTAATCAAAGTTAGATTTGATTCTCATGGCTAACGAGTGGGGCAAAAATATTTTAAAGAAATATTCAACATAATGGATCTAGAGGGAGAACTAAAATTTGGTAAACTATAAGAGAAAGACTATAGTGACCAAGGGTGATTTAAATATGATTGCAGATTATTCCCTAGCAAAAGGAAGATTATTAAGCACCAGGTTAAGATAATAAAATAAAGATCTTTAGCCAATTGACTTAGGGTGTAAGGGCTAATTAATCTGTCGATGGTTGACAGTAATTTAAAAAGCATGTATTGTGTGTTACAACAATTTTTTTTGTAAAATTGTTTTGTTGGTTCTTTGCTAACTTGTTCCTTTTCTTTTTCTCTACTACAGATTCTTCTTTATGTTCACACTGCTGTGGTGCACTGGAGATCAAGTTTGTCATGGACGACCATGGCCAGAACAAACTTTTATGTTAGTCAAATAAGTTCTTCTTGCCTCCTTTTGAAAAAGATGCAAGCCAGCGACATTCCAGAATTTGGAGCAGTATATATTGTGACAGCCACTGCACAAATAATATCGTCAAGAGAAATATAGACTCCTTACAGAGTAGTGTAAGAGCAACTATCATCACCTTTTGTTTCGCAGTTTTCTCTTTCTGACAAGGCTAAACATCATCTCTGCACATATCTTCTGACTCCTCTCCTCTAACCGCCTCATCCCTGGAGTGGATTTCAGAGTAATGTCAACCAGGCGTTTCACTTGGTCCCTGGATGAGAATGCCTGCAAACCTGCGGAAAAAACAATGTGACTGTCAACAGAACAACAGAAAACGCACCTTTAATGGCCACAATGTGTTGGAGATCGTCATCAACCGGAGTAAAATATCGTTTCCATGCCTCGACATTCCGTAAAGAACGTCTTTTGCTCCTGGACGACATTCCTTTCTCCTTTCCCCATAGCTCGACACCTTCGCAATTTGGGTGTGTTTCCTGGAGTGCCACTCCCATCGAAACATTTGCAGGCATCTTCTTCATTAATGCCGCTTTAACGAGTTTCCCAGTTTTGAAACTGACGCTTTGTCGTTCTGAGTTTCCAAGTTCGTCACTGGAACTGTCAGCAACATTCACGAGCAAGCTCACGTACGGTACCTCGAGTAGAGCCACCATCCCAGAAAACTCCGGGCTACATTTAGCATATGCCAAATCCAAGTTGCCTAGCGTCTTCGTCCTCTTCACTTTCACCAGAATGGCGGTCATCGTCTCCAAGCTGAACGTGCCACCGAAAAAGCCTACGATGATAATGTCTATGCCTCCACTGCAAATAATGCCAACACCCGCCTTTCCAAATGCAAGCAGATTCTCTGCCGTGAGCTCCTTCAGTGGAATGTCCGTTTTCCTGAACTGCAAGCAAAGGAACTTGGCGTCACCCACATTTTTACGGCCCTTCTCCTCGTCCTCCACTCCCAGCTCTGCTTTTCTGAGATCCGACACCGACGTGCCGCAAAGGCCACGGCATAGCTCGTCAAAAGTGAAGCACCTCCATGCATCTTTCTGCAGACTGTCCACTGCGAGTAATAGCAGCACTCGTGCAACAAGCTCGCCCCGGTAACCTCGATCAACCACCCAGCCACGCATCAGCCCGTCCTCAAGTTTTTCGAGACAGTATTGCCACCCTGTCCGCTTTCGCCCCGCACGCAAAGCCATTGCTGCAGCCGCTGCAACCACTGGCTCGACGGCCCAATCCGTCCAAACATGCTCCCGGTCGTCAGAGATAGACACCACGCTAAGCAGGTGCCTCGCAACCAAGCCAGAGACAACTCTGGCCTGAGGGTTGATGTCGAGGCACACCCTGCAGCCAAGTATGGCCAAAGGAGCCTCTTCCAACATAAAACCTTGCTCCACAAACTTGCTGAGCGAATTAGCGCCGCCAAGGAGCTTGTCGACAGCCAGAGTTAATACCTCCTGAGGATCTCCTTTAGCCTTTAACAGTGCTTGCCAGAGCGGCCGACCATAAGCGACCAGACGACCAAGATTTTCCACTTTGCCAAGCGGAAGGCTACCTGTTCCTGTGTCTGACGGTGAGTGTGCCGCGAAAAAGCAGTACGCTGGATGTGATACTGCCGTTCCATGTGCAGCTACTCGGTCGCTGCTGTGCGGCCTACACGGAGGTGCAACATTGCTCCCAGCAAAATCGTTGGTGTCTGTATATAAGGCAACGACCTCTCCAGTCCCTGGAAACAGCCTGGCAGCCCTTCTTGCAGGATCAAATGCAGCAAAAGCTCGATGATCATCACACCTGCCAAACCATCCAGCTTCATCCATGACAAACAAAACCTTGAGTTTTCCTTTGGGAGGATCCGGTAACTGCTTCAGTTTGTCGGTATTCCGCATTCGCCGATGTACCCGATCTTCCCATGCGCCCCAGACATTGCTCGCTCTACTAGGCTCCTCCAGCAGTACCTTTTCAAGTGCAGGATAGCGGCGTTCCCACTGTTTTTGTCGACTCTCAATCTTGGCCTGCACTAGACGCCAGAATTCCTCTCCAAGCATTAGTTCCTGCAGGAAGTCCTCTGCCGCCAACTGCTTGTCCACGGCGACATCGATGCACGACGAGAAGTAGTGCATGCAGAAGAGCATAAACCTGCTCTCTGACACAAGCCGAGAACCCGAGCTGAGCAGCCTGACGGCGCTTGTGTAGAAGAAGTCCGCAATGGCAGACCTTGGCGGGTAAGTAGTGGTGGCAGATGCAAAGGAGCAGTAAACCACGAACACACCTCGACTTGCAAGCTCGCAGATAGTCCTCGACTTTCCCCAGCCACTCGACTGCACTAGAGTAACGACAGGTGCTATCCGATTCTTTGCAACCCAGGATGTTCCTGTTTCTTCAATCTTCTGACGCAAGAGATCAACGTTGTCTACTCCCCCCACAGTCCGATACTCCCCTTGAAACGCTCTCTCAACGATTCCCGGATCATCTTCAGTCTCTTCAGAAGTCTCTGAATGTGGCATTGGTTTTGGACCTGTTATTTTTTGTTTGTATCGTGAGAACTAGCTTGAAGTTGGGAATGAAAAACAAACCGTACCTTCGAGCATCTTCATGGCCAAGTCCATAATCCTGCCAGGAGATTTCTCGTGGACCATTTGGATTACTATAGATTGCAACCTTTTCTTTTCTCTTGCGGCCGCTGATTCTTCAGCCGCTTTCCGCTTTCTCAGCCCTGAAGATGCGGCGGCTTTCTCCTGAGGAACAAGGCGCTGCTCATCGCCTCTCCGGAGCTGCAGGCCTGACTCTTTTCCAGATCCATGGCGCGGCGGACCCATGCCTTCCACTCTAGTCTCGCATTATCCCTGGCCCTAAGGAATTATATAGGGTGCCCCAGATGATTCATGAACACCTGGCTCGTGATGCCAAACTTGGTCGCGACCTGGACTCTCTCTCGCCAGGTGCTAATCGCCTGCAACACAAAAGAGAGCGCAGAGACGAGAGTGAGTAGCACTGACATAACCTTTCTAACGAGGATTTCATTTTGTGTGTGGACATTGGATAACAGTGTTCAACAAGAAGAGTGATCCCCAAATCGTGACAGCCTTGTGGACACTCGGGCTTAGAACTCTCATCTCTCATTTTCTTCCTTCAAAAAACCGTCTATTTGGGTACTGTTAAGAAGTTCAAACTACCAGCTTTAGACTAGGATCTATTTGATACCATCAACAAGTTCCAATCAAGCCATAGGGCCATTCGTTCAAGAAATCTCATTGACACGGATGAGATAATGCCAAAAATCAAGCACAGGAGAGCATGCAAATGCCGCAGCACCAAGAGAAGACTATGACAAACTAATGGAGGAAGAAAAGCTCTCTATCTCTTGTGATTGTTCTCACAGAAGGCAATAGCATACTGGCTGAACAGTTTGAACAAGCTCACATTCTCGAGAAAGAAAGGCTTCATCCAATGCACACTTCACACTAGCTTTTGAGAAGATGATAAAGGCTATTTGTTGGGGTTGTTGGTTTTGAGCTCAATTCACAAGTTGAGCTCGAGTTAATAGAAGTCAATGTAGTTCACCAAATAGATGTTGAGATGATTGATTCAGGATGAACTAACAAACTGCAATGTTTAAATCTTTGCAATGCCATTGTTGTACAAACTGCCCGGCTCTTGATTCTCTTCCAGAATCCCAAAGATTTCTTAAATTTTGCCATCTAAGATATTACTATCCACATCATCTGCCATGTGGATTAAACCACACTTCAAGTGTTTCTCCAATACAGCCAGCAGTTCATTGAGGAGGCATGTTATTATTTGCCATTGAAGCAGAAGTTGCAATCTTGGATGAAGTGTTAAACAATTTCAATCACGCTTAAGTAGCAGATGCGTCCCTCCCACGGCATTTTACATGTGTCCCAATTGCCGACCTCAGAGTGAAAATGGTGCTGGCCTGTTCTGTATTGCTAAAATTCTGCAATGTTTCCATCACATCGGTCAACCCAATTGTCCAATCAGTGTTGACTGTGGAAAGGTAGTAGTGGAACTTTTGATCGTGATCCATGGAGCCACCATTGAAATGTGTTGGGACATGGGTTTTCATTGAGCAGAGTCAATACCAAGACATGTTGTCCAGAAGGGAAGTTTTTGCCATCACCCTTGTCCAATTGTGTTTGCAAGGTCTCCGACTCTTGTGGAAGTTGCCTTTAGACGTGGTCACCTGATACCTGTGATGTTACTTGTGCTGCCTGTGTATTGATTTTTATCATCCTGCTGGCACCCTTGACATGTTTAGATCACTGGATCATCAAGAACAAGCTCGATGTTTTTGGACTTGGATTTTTGCCACAAAAAACTCTCCAGTTCTGAACCAAAGTTCTTCCTTGGTGCATAGCTTTGAGTCACTACACTAGTGCGATTGGTGACGTGACCGGTGGCTATTAGACTTGGATTCTCCCAACAATTAGATAGACGAGCACCAGTGCTTTTTCGACTGAATCAATCGCCCAGAATATATCATTTCTCTCGGTTCTAGACTCGATGGCTTACCTTGCAGTAGAAAACGAAAGAATTAGGTAACTACCTAGCCTAGGGTTTATGATCCAGATTCCAGATGCTGGAAAGATGAGGCGGGAGTGGATCGCATGGACAAGGTGGAGGATTCGGTGGCCACCGTGCTGACGCAGTGCTGCTCGGAGCTCGGACTCGCCGACGCCAGCGAGGACGGTGAGAAGAAGAAGAAGCCCTCTCCTCCTCCCCAGCTCTTCCAATGGGAAGAATACGAAAACTCCCTCGCTCGTCTCTGCGGCCTCGCCACTCTCCTCTCCAAAGCCCGCGCATCCAAGGAATCCGCCGCTCGCAAGCTCGAGACTCTTGTGGAAGTAAGTTCTTAGATTTTTCTTTTTCTCAAGTAGTGACGTACTCTACTCTCACAGACTGTGAACTTGGTCGAGCTCAAACGGATCGACGCGTTGGAATCTCTACACAAGAAGGTGGAACTCCGGCGAAAAGCGGTGGAGGATTCGACGTCCTCTCTGGAAGAAAAAAACCAGCAGCTCAAGGATGCCAGGGACAAGTTGGCGTTGTCGGGGAATTCTTTGCTTCACGCAGCTAGATCCTTGAATGCAGCGCAGTTTCGATTGCAGGTATTTATCTTGCTTGCTCGTGTGTTCGTCCACAAGTTTTCTCTCTTTTTCCAGGAGGCCCAGAAGCTTTTGTCTGGTGATGGTGGCTATGGCAGACTTGCTCGTCTCAAGGGGCTTCTCACTGTTCGAAGGCGTGCCATGGCTGCGCAAGTTGCTGCTTTGTATCCACTCATTCCATGCACAAACGAGAAGAAGTGTCCGCCTCTTGCTCATGCAGGTACTCGCAAAAGTCTTGCTCGATCTCCGTAGATTTCATGACTTGTGCACAGGCGAAGGTGACAGCGTTCCACTTACAATCTCGGGTCTGCACGTCATTGCTCCTGTCAAAAAGGAAGCCGCGCTCTTCACCGACAAGCGAGAGTACGAAACATCGGCCACAGCACTCGGACACGTCGCTCATGTAAGCAGTATTCTTTTCTTCCTTTTTCAGAGATTTGCAACGAGCTAGGTCGTGAAAGCTTCTAGATCACAAAGTTCGTGGGAGTTTCTAAACTAGTTTGAGCTTTGCTCGCAGATGCTCTCCCTGTTGTCTCGCTTCCTGGACATCCGGCTTCGCTACCCCGTGAGATACCGAGCCTCTCGATCTTACATCCAAGATCCTTCACCTCCGACCGAGCCGTCAACCAGCGGTGGTGCCATTGTCTTGCCGGCTGTAGAGAATCAGCTAGTTGAGTTCCCTCTTTTTTCAGATGGCCAAGAGCCTACGAGGGCGGCTTATGCAGTCTTTCTTCTAAACAAGGTCTCGTTTCTTTCCATCCAAACTAAGTTGGCATTGACAGTGTTCTTCGTCTTCTCTTTGTTTTGATCATAGGATCTGGAGCAAATTTTGGATCGCTTTGAGACAGCCAGCGCTGGTCCCAGGCATGTACTTCCTAATCTCAAGAGAATCCTCAAAGTGATGTTTCGGGATGGCCGATTCCTTGCATAGCATAAATGTAAAACGTTTCTTTGTATCCAAAACTTTCATTTTTGGCGAGACTCGAGACTTACTTTGCTAGCCGCTTAAGTTCCATTGAATTCATAGGCCCGCTTGGCCGATTCTACAGTGTTTTGGAGGAGCATGGCGATGGTCATGGGTCCAACACCTCCAGGGACTGGAGTGATGGCCGACGCCACACTACACGCTTCTTTGAAGTGGACGTCACCTACGGTGCGATGGCCTTTCTTTGCGGAAGGATCCTGCATTGGCAGCTCAACTTCAAAGCCAAAACGGGGATGAACATACCTCGATTGGGTTGATACCAACGTCAATCACCACAGCTCCTGGTTTGAGCCAGTCTTTCCGCACCAGATGAGCCACTCCAGCCGCGGCAATGACGATATCCGCAGTTCTCGTCACCGCGGCCGGATCTGGAGTGTAAGAGTGAACCACCGTTACGGTTGCATTGTGACGCTGCCGAAAAAAAAAAAGAAGAATCGATCACGAACGAGTAAAACTGGAGAAAAAGAGTGGAACCTGAAGGAGCATCGCTGCTGGCGTTCCTACGATGTTGCTGCGACCGATGACAACAGCATGCTTGCCACTGATTTGGACGCCGGTTCGCAGTAGCAGCTCTATACATCCCCGAGGCGTGCACGGGATGAAAAGAGGCTGCCTTCCTTGCATGGCCAGCCTTCCAATGTTCGTGGGGTGGAATCCATCGACGTCCTTGTCCATGCTCACGGCTCCCAGGATTTCTTGCTCTCGGACGTGCTGCAAAGATGGTATAACTCGATCAATCCAAGCCCCAGTAGCTATGGAACAAAGAACAAGAACAAAGATATGGAACAAAGCTAGATCGAAAGAGAGGGAGAGAGAGTTTGCTTACCTTTGGGAGTGGAAGCTGGACGAGGATGCCGTGAACATCGGGATCACGATTGAACTTGTGAACGTGCTCCAAGATCTCGGCCTCAGTGGCGGTGTCGGGCAAGTTGACGCTGTAGGATCGAATTCCAGCCTGCTCGCAGGCCTTCTCCTTGCTCGTCACGTAGAGCAGCGAATCCTTGCGGCTGCCAACCAGAATAACAGCGAGGCCGGGAACTTTTCCCAGCGCGCTCTTCATCCTGGCCACCTCTTGCGCAACCTCGTCCCGGATCGCTTGCGAGATTGCCTTGCCATCGATCCTGGCAGCTGTGTCAGCTTCTTTGGCATCGGCCACTGCAAAGAAAAGAAACCGCTCGCTCGCTCCTCGTGGAATTCAAGAAGAAAACTAGAACACTTACTCTGTTCTTCCTCGGCAATGGCTCGGCAAGGAAGAAGATCACTGCGAGCTTTCCAGTTATCGCCCGTGCTTGGAACCAAGAACAAGGATCCTTGCTTCTTGCCGCTAGACGCGAATTCCAGCGGATGGTGCTGCTGCTGGAGGTTGCTGGAAAGACCTAAATTCCTGGTGGGAGCGAGGAGCTGCATCCGGAATCTAGCGCTGGAGCACTGCTGCGATCGCAAGCTCCGCGGAATGTAGCCCGTAGCCGCCAAGCTCGCGCCACTCCTGATGCTGGCGCCCATGCCCACTCCTCCCTCGCCTCGAGGAAGAGGGTTTAGGGCTTTGGCGGCGGCCATCCAAACGCTACCTGTCTCCTTGCCCGCGAGCTCCTCGTGAATCGATCGATCTGGGGCTACGATGACACGAAACAGGAGGTGGATGGCGCTGTATACCAGGGTCGCCACCATCAACAGCGGGCACTTTGTGGACTGGGAAGAATCTGCGAGAGATAGTGGAGCATTTGGAGCGTGAGGATGATCGGAGCTTGGATTCCAGGAGTTATGGCGAGCTCATCCGACAGCGCAGCAGCGCCAGGGCTCTGGAGGAAGGGAGGTGATTGCATTCAAAGATGACGATGCCTTGCGCGCTCGGACGAGCATCCTGGCATCTCTCCTCCATAGCGGGGAGTTTTGCAGCGTCAAGAAGATCTTTGAGGGCGATGCGCAGTTGCGCATGGCGTATGCCAGCGCAAGTTGCCGAACTTTTTGGGCCGTCGGATCCAGCCAATGCACGTCCTAACGTTGATGGATCAATCATGAAAACGTTGGACGCCGTCACACTCCAGCGACCTTGAGGCTGAGAAGAACAGCCACTCCTCTTCCGCTCATGCCGACCTTGAGCTTGACGAACTTGAAACTGGCCCTTTGGAGTGGCTCCTTGATGACTTTTTTCGTTTTCAGCACGTTGATCTTGGCACTTGGCTTCACTCCTTCACGAGGATTGTCATCCTCGTCCTCTACATCGTTTTTGTTGAACGGCTCTTCATCTGCTTCCTCCTTTGGTTTCCCTAGCGAAGATATCGTCCTCGCTCAGCTTTGTCCTCATCTTACAGTGCTTTCTTGAGGCACCTCCGGCAGAAAACGTGAGCACAGGATGTGATAACGGCTCCAGAAGGATGAGCGAGGCAGATCGGACAGTCGAAATCATCGCCCAGCGTAGCCAGCATTTTATCAGCAGCTCTGCACTGGTTACTTTCCGTCCTGCTTCTGTGAAGTTCAAAGTTTTTCTTCTGTTTTTCTGATCACATATCCGATGCAGCCAGAGGACCATCTGTAGCACCATGGTGTAGTCCTTCATCACCGTGCCGTTGTCCAGGAAGCCGGTTATCATCTGTAAGCCGGTTTTGATCAACCTGGAAGAAGGGACACTGTCAACCAAGTCTGCCCGCATGGATGTGAGAACCCTGTTAATGTAGTTGACGATGACAAGACAGATAGACTTGCTGTTGTGGATGAAAATGTAGATTGGATTTTCCTTGAGAAGCTCCTTGCGCTTACATTGATCTGAACAACCCATGATGCCACTACACGCCAGCAGAGAATCCCGTGAGAGTGTCCTGGGGGCAAGAAAGAGATTGGAGAGCTAAGAATCATGGCACTCTAAAAGCAATCCAGCAAGAAAATCGAAGAGCTGTGAACCTGGCGTTTTCTGTGCACGTGGGTGAGTGCCATTCCTCCCACTGCAACACTAGGCAACGTGAATCACGATGCAACCTGATAAGGTGCAAAAGATTGAGCATCAATGGTCAATACTTGCATGGCTTTAGGCCACTAACAGCCTCCTATGTAGGCCATAGTTGAATTCATGCTTGAGGTAAATTCTAAGGCTTAAAGTTCTTGTTTTTTCAAACTTTTAGAAAATGGCCAAGCTCCAAAGTGTTAATAAAATATGTCTGTAAGCTAATACAAATGCAATGTGGTTAGTTATATCTCAACCATTAAATCTTGGCATATGCCCAGAATATGCGTCCTCAGCATATGCCGTTATTTCGATACAGATTGAGGAGGTGATTTTTATCAACGGCGCTGGGTCCTCAGCGGCTGAGATCCTGAAAGAGCCCCAAGAATGCTATGGAAAGCCGGAGTCCAAGTTCAATCTTGTGAACGCAACAGGCGGTTCGTTCTGGAAGATGATGATCTCCTTCCCGCAGGGCAGCAGGTATGGCTTCTGCTTTGTTGTAGCGTTAATCATTCCTGGTCTCTATGTAGATGAAGATGAATGCGATGCCACATTGGCAAGTTGCATCGCCCTTCGAGCACCAACCTGGAGTTTGTCCGAAGGGCCCAGATGGCCAAGATACCAGATGTTTACTACTTCCACCCTGCTTTACCAGCGGCACCTCTGCCACTGCAGCTCATGAATCCGGTCTTCGGCTTGTTCCTCGACATAGTGGATGGCCGATTTCCGATCCAATGCAAGGAAGAGGACTATGACTTCTACTGCCGGCTTGCCAAGGCCTCGTCCTCTTTCTACTCGAGCGAGTCAAAGATGATTTCCATCTTGCGCGATTTGTGGCACCGATACATTGGTATTTATGTCCAGGAGGAGATGTCCACGGGGAACTTCTCCCGGAATACTCCGAAAAGTACGGATCTAGGCATCCGTGACAGCATCTCGGATGTTCTTCTAGGGCTCGTCGAAGTAAAGCTAGGCTTTTCTACGAGAAGTATTGAAGCCATGGACAACCTCAAGCTTTATCACTGCAAGGCTCGACCAAAGGTAAAAGCTCTTGCTATCTGGCATTTGTCATTGATCAGGTTGGGCTGGTTTTTCGGGTTGGCGGAATGGCCACTGCTGCTATCAACCGCTAACGGTGACCGTTTTTGTGCCAATCCAAGACCACCATTGCCCGATGGCAGAGAAGGGTGTTACGATCTGCATCGCTGTAAAGAGGTGCTTGCTCAGGCTGTGGGACTTGTACAGAGATTGGCATGTGCAGGAGCTGGAACCAGCTGTGGAAGCCCGAAGTCCCTTATCCTCTGCATCATTAACTCAACGTGGAATCTGAAGTGACCAAGATTCATAACAAAAGGGTTTATGTTGTTGATCAGGATGGCGAGAAGTATGTCACCAAGTATGCTCAGCGATATGGCTGTTATGTGCATAAAGTGTGGGCCAAAGCTTGGCAGCTACTCACGACACTTGAGGTGAACGATGGAGTACCTAAGTGTGCAGGACGGATGGAAGCCACTGCATGGACATCCTGAGGTAGACAGGATGAGGCTGTGTGTGCTCTGGGCATTGGCAGGTGCACACAGGTGAAAGTTGGCAACTGCATTGGCCATGTGGCTTTTCGTGTTCATGGGGATATGTGGGATGCTAATGTGATGATCAATGTCAAGGATGGTGTTGTTGACATGTGTTTTCCTGATTTCGAATGGGCCTGTCCAGAATTAGATAGGTGTTACCTCCCTTCATGAATCCCAAGATCAACTAGGCTAATAGTGTATTCAACACTTGCATGCAAAATGGTGTCTGGCACAATTTTGACATATTAGTGGCCCACCAACTAAAACAATATAGAATTTGAGCTTAAACTTAAGCTAAAAGTAGAATAAAGAGCAACACAATTTAGTGGGAGCTAAACTAATGTCTCAAGTGGTTAGTTATTCATTCCAACCACTATCTCTACTATACATTTGACCCTTCTCATATCCTTGCCCCCCTCCTTTTTCCTTGAGGAATGCATATTTTGGGCTTTTACCCTTAGTATTAAGAGTTAGTTTTTAGGACAAGCATGAAACTTACAAAATATAAAATGACATTAGGAACAACACTATAAATAGCATATAAAACTAAAATGGGACCAACACATGGGGTATGATAATGAAGGTGTCTAATAAATACAATAAACTATCATGTAATCATATTGAGGGAAACTCAATATTGTAAGGTTCTTGATATTAGCAAATACAAGCTAATGACACAAGTTTCTCAAACCAAACCAAGTATGCTCAGCAAGAAATATATAGAAGTTCCTTCACATGCATTAACGAATAAAGTGGGAACCATAAAGGGAATTAACTGTATTGACCTCTTACCATCATAACAATAAGGAGAGAGTGTTCGTAAGGACTTGTCGACAAGTATTTTTCGATACTTGAAATCACATTTGTGACAAACATTTTTGCTTGTGTTGGTCCTATTGGCTATTTATAGAAAGTGTCTAGATCTGCTAGTTGGGCATATTGATGGAATGTAGAAATTGTTTTGAACAAAATAGTGTTTTTGCTTCTAGATTCACAATCTAACACCATTTAATATATAAGTTTTCATAATTGTACCAGAGATTAACTCTTGCAAGGGGTTGCAGGGGGTTCCAAAAGTATAGTAGGGAGAGTGTGGGGTACCCTAGTGGAGCTAGTTTGGAGTTTAGCTTAGGAAGGCTATACCCAACTGTTAGGTGATGAGATAACCACTGGGAAGTCCAAGGCTAGAGTGAATACGGACTGACAAACGGGGTAGCTTGGTTAAGTGTCCAAGAGCCAGCTCTAGCTCCCCCATGCTCCCAATCAAGTGTGGGTGGTTATTATGAATGTGACTTCGGATATCGAAAGTTATCTGTCGGTTAATTCTGTCGGCTAGTTCTTTCGGATATTCTTTCCTTACTACCACAATGGCAGAAAGTTGGTATTGCTGGACCTGTTATCAGTTTCCCACTTGAGCTAGTTGAGAAACTAGTCAATGATCATGTACTTAAATTGGATACACATAAAGTAGGAACTCTATATGTTTCTTGTTGAGCATACTCGGTTTGGTGTAAGTTCATGAGTTTGGACTTCCCAAGAGGTCACCCAACCCAGTACTATTCAAACCCAAGGACATTTAACCTTAAATATCCCAAGACTTTTAACCGATTAAAAAAAGGGGTGCACTTTTGTTCATGGGCCCTTTCCCTATATATTTGAACCTCATGGATTGTCTTTCAAGTTGTTCTCTTTAGTTGCTTACACCTAGTTTGAGAAACTTGTGTCATTGGCTTGCATTTGCTAATATCAAAACCCCCCGTGATATTAAACTTGGTCCCTCAATATTGCTAGATGATAACTTATTGTGTTTACCAAACACTTTCGCTATCATGCCTTTTGTGTTAGTTTCATTTCGGTCCCAAATACTATTTATGAAAAGTGTCTAGATTTGCTTATTTGGCACATCTACGGAATGTAAAATCCTAAACACAATGGTGTTTGTCCCATGTCCAAATTTACAATCTTAGGACATTCAATATTTAATAACTTTCGAGTTTGTCCCAAAGACTAACTCCTAATACTATGTTCCTCAAGGAAGGGGAAGGGGAAGGGGAAGGGGAAGGGGAAGGGGGGGGGCGCATTATAGGGGGCTATAAATGTATAGTATGGATAGTGTGTAGGTTAGGCATGTTTGACCAACTTGAGGTATAATTTAACTCTCGCTTGCGTGCTTGTCCTTATTCTATGTCCAACTCGGGTCTAATCCCAAGTTCCATTCCATACTAGCTCCATATTAGCTAATGGAGTACCCATGTCCTTGTGTTAGGCCATTGGTATGTCGAAATAGTGCTAAACTCCGTTTGGCTCCATTTTGCATATTGGTCATGGTAATGGGATGCAAGTTGCTTTAAGACTGTTCCAAGTCGCTTTGGGCTCCTGTCCCTTAGCGCCTTGGGCTATATGCTCGAGAGTTGCTTCGTGGTCCGGTTCCATCACTCCTTAGCTCTATGTTTAGGAGTTTGGCACCATTTCTTTGTTCAGTGGCCCACTTTCTCCTCTTACTTATATTATTTGATTCATTTTGTTGTAGTTGTTAATGATATTCTCAAAGATTTCTTCTTGAGTTTGAGTATTTTTTTGTTTTATGAAGTCCTCTATTATCTTCTCATTTTTGTTGTCGTTAATTTCATTCTTGTATCTTGATTGGGTTAGTTTATATGTATATATTCAATATTCTATTAAAATCTTGTATTTTCTTTCTTGAATTCAATGTCTTGAATTTGTTTTCTTGACTTTGTCTTTTAGTCCTTGGTATATTTATTCTTCTAGAGTAAATGTTATATAGTTATAAAATTGTGTAATATAGAATAACACAATCTTGTATATTGGTGTTTTTGTTGCTATATCATACTCAACTTCATAAATTTGATCAGTTTTCAATAAGGTTGTTGTTTACCAACTTTAGAATCAAACAAGAATGCATATTACAGTTACTCTTTTTGCAAGTCCTTGTTATAAATGTATTCAAGGCATACTTTTAATTGTGTTGTGTCAATATTTCGCATCCACATTATAAACATTTGTGTTTTTCAGTCAATAGTGATATTTAAAACATCTGAGATGAATAGTGGTTGTATTTGAAGTGTTTTTGTCCTCGATATTGTTGTTGAAATAGGTTTTCAAAATTTTTATTCTTGTAGTTTTTGCAAATTAATTTCGTTAAGAGTTTAAGTATTTGTGAGTGTCTCTATTGTTATTTTGCCCAAGTTTCATTTTGTATTTCTTTATTAGTTAACTTGTATATGGCCACACCAATAGGTGTGATGTATCCTTAAAAGAATTCAAGTCTAATGATTTTCTTGATTTTTTAAAGTATAAAGATTAATAGTCTCTTGTCGATTGAATTGACTTTATTTTGTATATATTATTTTTATTTTTTGGCAAATGTGCTTTTGATTTAAGTAGATGTGGGAGATCTAGAAAAACTCAATAATGAGTCTCCAATGTAAAGCTTTATTTTATCTTATTTTCCTATAAATTTCTTAGTGTGAATATTGATCCATAGTATATTGGTTTATGGTTTTCTTGATTTTTTTAATTATGAACTAAGTTGAAGATTCTTTCTTGAATCTTGATAGGCAGATTTTTGAGTGTCCTCATAAGTCTTTTTATATCTTACATTTAAAAATGATAAATATCATGGTTTTGATTTCTTCAATTTTTATATCTTATTTTTTAGATTTTATTGCATTATTGTTCTTTATGGTCTTATATTATTTGAGTTTGTTATTGTGAAGCTTTGATGATTTCTCAAACTTTTTTTGGGATTGGTTGTATAGTATGGTTGTGGGAATTTCAATGATGAGTTGAATTGGTGTTGTTGCATTAACATCGACATATTGAAATTGTTTATAAACTCAAGAGTTAGTATCTTTTTCATCAATCTAAATGACTACAATTAGAACTTAATTGCTCCAAATTAAATCTTAAGATTAAGATTGAGCTCTTCAAATTTGTGTATAAGCTTATTCTTATGTTTGTGGATATGATAATTGACATAGAATTGATACTCTTATTTACTATGGTTAAACTCTAAAGTGCATTAGAATTCTTAAATGCTATTTCCTTGATTAGTTTGCTAGTTTACTTTGTTTATCTAACCACCTTTACTTTGGCCCTTTCGGGCGGTGTGCACCCCAGCCGCCCACACTGCCCCGTCTCTCCCCACCAGGAACAACAGCCCACACTGCCCCCTGGCAGGGACGTTTCTCGTCCACTCGCCAGATCCGACAGGCACTAGTCTATTGGCATCCCCTAGAAAACCCAATACCCAACCCAAGTTACTAGCGGCCACCACACCACACCTTAGCTAAATTCCCTTGCCAAGGTTCCCATTAATCATAATATACCTTGGTTCTACTGAGGTTCAATTATTTATTGCATGAGCAACAAAAAATTAATTAACTCTTCACAAGTTCCAAAATTCTCTCATAATCCCCCCTTTTTCCCTTGCCCCTTTCTAAGTTGGACTATACTTAAGGTTTAGTCACACTCCCCATATGCATAAGCAACTAAACACACTAAATTTCTAGGTTTATAACATCCCATGATATGCAAAGCTTGTTAATGGGACTCTCTAAATCCCAAGCCCTGCGTGCATCTATTAGTTCAGGATACTAAAGGTGGCCAAATGGTCTAATAACTCCCCACCTCCATCCCAAATAGAAGGCTTAATCCCTTGGAAAAAGGCAAGGACCAATGACCCTTATGGTACTCAAGTGGTGTACCACTCCACTTGAGCCAAAAGCACCATAGTTAATTTTCCCTTCCAAGAGTGGGAATTGCTTTTAAGCATTTCCTTAAAAAGCCTCTTTAGGACTCCTCAAGGTTGTATTCACTCCCACCCGAGGTTGTTAACCCTCAATCTTAACCCTAACTTAATTTAGAAGTACCACTAAACAATTCCTTTAAGATTGAGTCCTTAACCTCACTATCCTATTATGCTTTTGGAACCTCTATAAGCCCCCTAAAGACGATTGCTTTAGGGTTTCACCCCACAATTTGTATTAGTACTCGGACTTGGTTTCAGTCTCGATAATGGATTTGGTCTTGAACTCTTGGACTCAATTTCAAACTTAATCTTATCCAATGAATTTTTTATCATTTTGATTATGATTTCGGGGGATCTTTTAATTTGCAACGCTTCGGTGAGTTGGTTCTTTATAATATGGTGGAAAATAAAGTTGGGGTTGTTTATTCTTTACAAGTTTTTTAATCTTAAGATTTCTTGTTAGTGTAAGTTAATGGTATAGTGTATAATCTCTGGTTTCATTTATGTGCATTATATGCTTGATATGTGTAATTATGAACTTGAATAAATGTTGTTATTAGAAATGTGACATTTATTGGTTCTTATAATAGTTGAAGTAATATCATTGTGTATTCCAAAGTTTCTATGTCTAATAATGAGTTGGTAAATTTATGGTCTGATGATTTTAATCTTAATTTGTAGCTAGCACTTGAGAAAGCTTGTTATTGAGACTAATTTGATTGGTATAAAAAACTTTTTTTGTGTATAAATAAAAAGTTAATGAAAGTGTGAAAGAAAATATGACCTCAATAAATCTAAGTCAAGCTTTAAACTCTTGAAAAATGATCAAACCAAATATGATTTTCTTTGCACATATTCCCATTATTTATAGTTTTCCTTTTTGTTGACTTTTTCATTTTTTGTCTTTAATTTTTATAACAATCTTTTTTATAATACAATAACTATATTGTTTATTTAGGTAGCATTTGATGTAGAGTTTAGCATAATTTAAAAGCCACAAAATAGACACTTTTCATATCTTGTACATCTTTAATCTCTGAAAAGACAGCTGTGTTGTTTCATCAATCTTTTACATTTATTGAAGTCTTTCTTTAGTGTCAATAAATCTTTCTTAAATTTGTCAAAAAAAATTTAAGTATCAAAAATTTTTCTTAATTGTTAAAATCTTGAGTTTTAGTTCACTTCTTGTTGAATTAGTTGTAACTGCTTTAGGTTTGTGGAGTAAATTTTTGCCATCTTTGATAGGATTGAGTTATTTTTTTGTTAAAATTTTTCATAATCTTCAAGATTTTTTTTATTTTGTTGCCTTTGTTGTTTCTTTTTGTTTTTCTTAAAATCTTTTACCAAAAATTCATTTTGTTTTATAATACCTCCTCTTTCATAGTGGTCACTAATGAAAACGCTTATGTTTTGGTGTATCTATATTGTATAAGAAAGTAAGAGAAAGAATAAAAGAAAAAAAAAAGAAAAGAGGGAAAAAGTGGTTGATTATTGTTTGATTTGCTTTTTAGATTTTATGTTTTTCTGTAGTAACTCTTGAGCTAAACATAAACAAATATACGAAAAATGAGAAAAAAAAAAAGTGATTCTAGTTCTTCAATCTCTAAGAAGGTTTATATCAAGATCATGAGTGAGGATAAGTTTGGCATTACTTGAGTATTTCGAATTTTAAGTATATGAATGTGCATTAATGATAAAAAATTAAAATACAAAAAGATAAAGATAGAACTTATTTAGTCTTATGTAATATCTGAATGTTAAAGTCTTGAGACTTAGGATGATGCTTCTAAATGCAAAGTTAATTTTTTATACTCTAATTAGTGTTTATGACTTTTAATTTATTATTGTTTGCTATAACATAACACCCAAATGTTAAGCTGTCATGAAATACAAGATGTATTTTTGGTTTGCTTAAGCAAACCTATGGGTGATACTGGATATATTTAGAATATGGTTTAGATAATTTGGGAAATTCTACCAGTTAACTATTATTATTCATTTAAATTAATGTTTTATTTATAATTTATAAGCTTTAATCAACTGAATTAATAAATAACTACTATTGGTTTTAGATATGAAGATTTGCCATGGAATAACCCCTTACATGCAAAGAAGGAAATTGTCCTACTTTCCCCACCTAAGATAATAGTCTTGATCTGGTTAAATTCACAAAATAACTTCTAATTCCTAAACAAATGGAATCAAATATAGATTAAGTCATTGCCAAATTCATAAGCAAAGTGATGAAACAAAATAATTTGGAGTAAATATAATAATGAATATTCCAACTTGTCCTGGATTCAATCTCTGACAAGAACAAAAATTCCTTTTATCAATATGGCTTCACGCACTCTTAAGAGGCACTTTGAGCTGCTTTAGCTCCAAGTTGGAGTGAATATGTCGCCATTTTTTAGTTCTTATAAGCTTCAGAATGATGGTTTGCAAACGTTTGTGAATAGTTCTGCTCTTGGCGCTGTTTGATTGAACATCCGACGTGAGTTCCAGGAGACCACATCCGGCTAGAATCTGGTGAAAGAAGTCTTTCATCTCCAATCTTTGCGTTTGAGGAGACCGAGCTGTGTAGAGGCCCGAATCAAACACCGTCTTGGTCCCGTGAGCATCGTATTGCTGTGCAAAAGCCACAAGGAGAGCGTTTCAGGACGAGACATCCCACCTCGGCATGAGATCAAACAAAACTCTGGCCTTCTCCAGTTCCCCATTGAAGGCATAGCCAGCGATCATCCCATTCCAGATGACGATGTTCCTCTCTTGCATCTCGTGAAAGACCTCCTCCATCTTACACACTTGCCGGAATCCCCATAGGCCATGATCATCCTGACACAGGCAGAGCATAAGAAATCGTCGCCAGGATCCCGTGCTTCAATAATGCCATGAGGATGCCCGTGTGGGATTTCATCTCTTGCAATGGAGTGGCCATCTTCAAGCAAATCTCATGGCAGCCATCCTTGTGAGTCGATCACCCATGACGTGAAAGGAGGCGCATGGCGCTGTGGGGCTACAATCCCAAGCGCGTCGCCACCATCAACAGCGGTACTTTGTGGATTGGGAAGAATCTGGGAGAGCATTTTGGGGATCATGGGGACTTGGATTCCAGGAGCTATGGCGAGCTCATTCGACGATGCAGCAGCGCCAGGGCTCTGGAGGAAGGGAGGCGATTGCATTCAATCATCGTGAGGAGCGATCGGTGGCGGCACGAGACTTTTCTGGGGAATTTACTGGTCCAGATGTATGGGAGCTGCAAATCTCTGGCGGATGCAATCTCGGTGTTCCAGGGGATGTCGCGGCGAAACAGCTTCTCGTGGAATATCATGATCGCGGCAAATGCCCAAAACGGGCAATCTGATTTAGCGCGAGATGTGTTTCGCAAGATGCCTTGCGTGGACAATGTTTCCTGGACGAGCATCCTGGCTTCTCTACTCCATAGCGGGGATTTTGGCACCGTGAAGAAGATCTTTGACGAGATGCCAGAACGATGCGCAGTCGCATGGAACGTGATGCTCGTGGCGTATGCCCGACAGGGGCATCTTCTAGATTTGATAGATTCCTTTGAGAAGATGCCTTTTAGGGGTGTGGACTCTTGGAATGTGATGATCAGAGCTCTGGATCGTGAATCCGCCAAGGTTGTCTTTGATCGAATGCCCGGAAAGGATGTAATCTCCTGGAACACGATGCTCTCTTCTTGTTCTTCTTCTTTGCCATCTTTTGCTATGGAATTGGATCAAACGAAGCAGCTCTTCGACTGTATGCCACAGCACGACGCAATCTCTTGCAGCACCATGCTCTCGGCATTTGCCCAAAGAGGAGATTTGCTGCGAGCAAGGCAAGTATTTGATTCGATCGATGATCGCGACTCCATGGCGTGGACAACGATGCTCGCCGCTTATCTCCACAACCACGATCTCTCCAAAGCCACCATTTTCTTTTTCCAAGAGATGCCACATCAAGACACTCACGCGTGGAGCCTCTTGGTGGCGGCATATGCCCAAACCGGGCATGCCACGCAAGCCGTACGGCTCCTCTGCCACATGGACTCGGAGGGCATACGGCCCGATTGCGTGACGTACGCGCGGATATTCGACGCGTGCGCCGAATCGTCCAGCCTGGCGGAGGGACAGCTCGTCCACGTCGGCATGAACGCACACGGCGACCTGGAAAACGATACGATAGTGGGTACGGCGCTCGTGTGCATGTACGGGCGGTGCTGCCGCGTGGATGCCGCGAGGGCGGCATTTGACAAGGTGGCGCACAAGGACGTCGTAACGTGGACGGCCATGCTGACTGTGTATGCCCACGCCGGGCATCTGGAGGAAGCGGAGGCACTGTTTCACGAGGCGCCCGAGCGCAACGTTTTGGGATGGAATGCGATGCTTCGGGCATATTCTCAGCATGGCCAAGCATCTTCCTGTGTCCATGCGCTCCCTTGGATGGAACAAGAAGGGATTCTGCCAAACGAGAGCACATTTATCACTGTTCTCGACGCCTGTGGATGTGACTCCGCAACTTTGACACTCGCCCAAGCAAGGATGATCCACTGCTTCGTTGCTGAGAGTGGTCTCGAATCACACACTCTCGTCGGGACTGGGCTAGTGAACTTGTATGCGAAGTCTGGATGCCTCCACCAAGCTCGAGAAGTTTTCCACCGGATTGTCTCCAAGGATCTCATTGCCTGGGCTGCGATGATTGCTGCTTATTCTCGAAATGGTCGTGGAAAGCCGGCGCTGGAGCTCTTCCAGCAGCTCCAAGTCGAAGGTGTGGAGGAACCCAACGGCGTTGTCTTCACGAGCGTTCTCAGTGCTTGCGGCAGTGCTGGACTCGTCGGAGATGGGCGAGACTATTTCCTGTCGTTGGAGGCCGACTATGGAATAACTCCGTCCATGGAGCACTACGTTTGCATGGTGGACCTTCTCGGACGCACGGGAAAGATAGAAGAAGCCGATGCCTTGCTCAAGAGCATGCCTTTTGAACCTCATGTTGTCGGATGGACGAGCGTCATGTACACTTGTGGAAGTCATGGCGATGACGAAAGAGCTCTAGCAGCGGTCAGGCAGAAGACAGAGCTGGAAAAAACTTGGAAGGCAAAAGAATGTCTGACAATTAGTTAGTAGGAGATCGTAAAGAATGAACAAACCGCCTATTTGCGCCAGTTTTTCTGGCCCACCAAAAGCCTTTGATCGCCATGACCCGGTATTTCAATTATTCGCGCCTCCCAGCGGATCTGGACGAGTAGAGAACGAGCCGTCTCGATAACTTGCGTCTCGTCTTGCAAAAGTACCCATCCCTGTTGCATGCGACAAGTTAAACACTCCATCGGCAGATAGCATCAGCATATTTTACCTCGGGTCGCAGTATTCGATCCATTTCAAGTACAATGACAGCTAGTGTACATGGCTTGGGCTTTTGTAGCTCCTGCGAAAGGAGAGATCTCGCGTACAACAGGTCATATGATCTGGGATATGTTGGAAAAGCCTCGCACCTGTTCCAAGAAAAGTTCTTCAGTTAAGATGAAAAGAAGCCGATGCAGGCAATACCAGTCGTGATGGACACCAAGCAGTCCTCGGTCGAACACCGCAGAGAGAGTATTTGGTGCGGAAGTAGGAACGACATTCATCACCCAAACCGGCTTTCCCGCTGTGAGGAGAGCAGCATTAAATCCACCGTACTGCGCGTTCATGTCCATAATGTTCCTCACAACATTCTTCGGAGCTGGCGGATCATCATCTGAAGGCCTTTTCGGATGATCCGAAAAGATTACTGGCGTGAAGAGGGACCAGTAGTTGGACAATTTTGCCAACCAGGATTGTACATCCTCGTTGAAATCTTTGGAAACCATTCCTGCAAAACACTCGCACTTATCAGTCGGTTGACAAACAAACTAACCATACCATATCTCGAAAGACGTCTTGCCGTCAGCATAAGCCGGTTTGGCCACAAGTGCTGCTGTTGTACTGTACGCCACCTCCCGTTCGGTGCCTCAGTTACACATGGCCGCAACGGCTGGTACAACAGCACATCGGCAGGATTTTTCTTCTCGCACATAGTCGAACGCCTGTGGATGATGCATTTAGCTAGATCGAGAAGTGAAAAATGTACAACTGCTTATACCTTGAGGTGTAGCATCGTTGCTTTGTTGTTTTCTGCCATATAACGGTCCGCTGGTTGTGAGCAAGTTGACTCCAACAGATACTGGATGTCAACTTCCCCATTATTTTCAGGATACTGTTGGATGACTGGTCTAGAAACGGGAGGGTCCAGACGAAATATCCCCCGGGGCGAAGCAATCTATTCACTTCAAAGAGAAGCAAACCACCTACAAGACTATGCGCACGTCAATAATAATCTAAGCGAGGAAAGAGCTGCAAAAACCTTTATCATGCCATTGAGCTCCGCAGTCCTTGCAGTGAATCATGTCGTAGGCAGACAATGAAAACGGAAGCTGCATCGAAGAGATGGAGCCGATCATGGCTGGCAGGCCGCGTTCCTGAGCAAACTGAACGGGAGCTCCATGCTCCTCGTAGGCGGATATAGACATTGTTAGCACATTTCTTGACAGAAGAGTCGAAGAAAAGGCAGCCATTCCACATCCGATGTCCAGTGCCAATCGGATCTGTGGAAATCTTGTAAAATAAAGAACAAAGAAAATGCAAGATGACGTACCCCCATCTCTGTAAGAGTTCTGTTCCCACCAGCAGATATCATTTCTTCAAGCTGTTGAACGTATCCCTCCATGAGAGATTCTTCAGATGGAAAGCTTATCACGCTTTCTTCAATGAGAATCCTGCACAAGCACAGCCCATTCAGTGAACTTGTTCTAAGGAAAAGAACATCATCACCTCTCTAGACGCTCTTCAGTTACTTTGAGGTTGCTGTTCCAAAGACTTCTTTGGCTAGTAGGCCACCTCGGCGGCAGACGATATCCTTTGGGAGGCTTGACGATGCACTGCTTTTGGACCTTGCACTGCCTCTGGAACTCTTGTCCATTCTTGAATCCGGCCTTGATACTAGCAGCCACATCGTAGCAGGGAACGAAGTCTTCCATACCGTCTGGACACCCTTTCACATTCTTAAGACTAGGAGCTCGTCCAAGTTGAAAGCCAGGGTCATAGCCCAACACTTCAAGAGCTCCCCCCTCTTGGTACCGCCTGTAAGTGCCGGTATAAACACGGTGCTTGCTCCTGGATCCTCCCAGGACAGCCACAAGGACGAGGATACTAATGAGGCAAAGAGCTAGACACTTGAGGAAAGGTACCAAAAGCCTGCTCCTGATCCGGGCAGGACTCACAGACTCCGAGGACAAGGGTGGACTCAAAGGACGAGACTGAGACTGAGAGGGAGCACTAAATCCCATGATCGAGCTGAAAAAGGCAGAAAGACCACTGTCAAGGACTTTGGATGGCTTGGGAGAGTGGTCTTGGCCAGAGGTGCTGAAAAGGGGGAAAAGATGGAGCAAGCTGAGAATGGAGCATCTAGATCTGAGGTGATCTTCACGGGAGTCGGACTTGGCTTTGAGGCAACCGGGTACCTTGACGCTCAGCAATGCACGATGCGTAGCACGACCCATGCTCTAAGCATTTGGGTGAAATTTCCGGCTGCAATGGAGACAAGAGACTGGGATGAAGCTAGCTCGCAGCCTGCATTGGAGATTTTGGGCGCTTACCTCATCGATCGATCCCTTATCACTGCCGGAGAGCAGCCGCATCCCCGAATTCCAAGCAATGGCTGCTGCTAGCAGGCGCTTTCACGGGAGATCTAGAGGTCCCACATTGCACGCCTGGAATGCACAAAGAATGGATTAGACAATGACAAAGCCGAGATGATCGTCCAATAAGAGCTACAGAGCGGCTAGCTGACAAACGATCGATGAGATCGAGCTGAGCGCACGCTTGCTACAAGCGCGCATAAACCCTAGCTATGGCGCCCCGGGCCATGGGCATTCCGCGACGCTTCTTAACCATCGTTAACAATCAATGATGGATCACTGTAACATACGTCAGATGAAAACAAACGATCCATCCAATCCTCTGCTGTGCCGCCGACGCTGCCACGTGTCCAGAGCATTCTTTCTGACACATCATCCTCCACGTCACGGCATTTCGGCCAGGCTGGCAAAATAGCGCACCTTCCGCATTCTAGGTTTTCATCTCAGCCCTAATTTGGACGTGGATCGGCTGCTGCGATTCCCGGCGTGGATCGATCGATGCAGGTAGGCGCCGGCGCGAATCGATCGATAGGCCGCGGGGAAATCGAGGTAGAAGCTGCCGGGATGCGGTAATCGACCTCTCGCGGAGTGGGTTTTCATGAATGGGAGCCACAAATCCAACTGGGTCGATGCTGGTACTGGAGGATTTCCCATCGCACGCTGGGAAGCCCTTTGGCAATGACGAGATCATCGGCATGGGCATGGCGCTGTCGCCGGGCCACTCCAAGCAGCCGCAGCAGCAGCTAGACGAGGATTTCAAGCAAGAACACCAAGATGATCAGTTCGAGGAGCTCAAGATCCAGGACTACGTCAGCGACACGCCACCCTTCACGTACAACCTGGAGGAGTTTAGATCCCAGAAGTACTACCTCTTCAACGCCGGGGCTCACGATCTCATGATCAACAGCTTGCTCGAGTCCACGAATCCGTCGGCGCTGGAGATCTCCGCGGCCGATCCTACATTCCAGCCACTTCCATGGCAGAACAAGCGCGGCATAACTTTCACCTGTGCGATCGAGGACCGGTGGAGGGACTTCAAGGCCAAGCTCGGGGTGAAGATCGACGCTTCCAGGAAGAGGTTCTTGTTCCACAAGAGGGATGCAAGCCGCTACATTCCTCACTCTGGACAGTGGCTGGAGATCGTCAAGGGGTGTCACATTGATGCTGCCGAGAGACACTGGGGCCGGAACTTGACCAAGCACCAGATCACCAAGCGATGGATGTATGGCGAGAGAAACCACGGCATTCCAGAGGCTTTCGTGGACGCTTTCATCGATAGCTGTGGGTGTTGCCGGCGAGAGCAAATCCCCGTGGCGCCGCCGCCACCTCTACCGAGCAGGAAGAGGAAGCTCGGCGGCAAGAAGCTCAACACTTCGACGCTGTTTGACGTCCAGTTCATCAAGCAGAAGCTGGACGAGATCGCCCAACAGGTGGCGGCGGCAGCGCAGCTGGATCGAGGGGCGGGCTTGAAGCACCCGAAGCGTTTCGTCGAGGGTGGGGGTCCTTCGTCGGCGGAGTTTGAGAAGATCGACGAGGACGAGCAGACAAAGCTCAAGGAGAAGATCACCGCGATTCGCAACCAGATGGATTCCATGCTGGTACACTTGCCGTCCATGTCAAGAGGGAACTTTCTCCATTTCCTGGGAGCCATGGACGAGGCTCTCACGGAGCTCCGGAATCCAGCGCTAGACAGGCAAGCGCTTGCTGCCAAGGTAAAAAAAAAAAATCTCTGTTTTTTTTTCTACACTTTCTAAGATTCTCTGGTCTCTTTTCAGCTGCCAACGATTGAGCAGCATCCCATTGAAATCGAGAAACCAAAGGAGTCCTCCAAGCCAACCAAGAGGGTAAAATGGAAGGACATATCTTCATAAGAACCACACAAAAAAAAAGAAGAAAGAACAAGGCAAGGAGGAAGTTTTATGACTGTACATGACCGTGGCTATAGTCTAGGTCGATTTTGCTTCTATTTCTGATCGAATCGATATTTTTCCTATAGTTCTCCAAGGTGTCAAGAAATCAAGATCTTTTCTCCCAGCTTTGATCGACAAAGTTGTGATTTTTTTTCACAAATCTTTTGGTAGGAATGAAGAGTTTCTTTGGTACAAATGAGAGTCCAGTACATAGGAGGAGGATTTAACACTGTCACGAGTAACTTCTTCTAGTTGATCCTCCGGCAGTTCTTCCGGATCTCGCCTTGGCTCCCCGTCTTGACTTCGATGAGGCTCATCTTCACCATCGCGTCGGGGAATTTCTGGAGCCAAGTTGATCCAAAGAAGGAATTGAGAGCCACATTGAGCGTCGTGGATCCGTCCGTGAAGAGGAGCTCGTCCGAGGCGAGCAATCCCCTGCCCAGCGCGAGGTTGGAGTAGTAGCTGTTGTCGAAGGTGTTGGGCGTGGGGTCGAGGCTGACGACGGTGTTGGGATTGGGATTCTCTCGCGGGCATTGGGCTTTGAGGCTCTGCGCGAAGGTTGGATCGAGAGAAGGGTCCGTGTCGGCACTGCTGCTGAATCCATACAGCCGGTTGATGAAAGTCTTGCAGTGTGCCACTCCGATGGTGTGAGCTCCTGAAAGATGAAGCTATGGATTCTCGATGGAAACACTGGAAGGAAGAAAGATGGTGTGTCTTGCCTGAGAGAGTTATCATGTTGTCTTGCGAGAGGCCTTTGGCAGCGAAGCGCTGTGTGAGCTGATTGATGGAGAAAGAAGGGTCGGGCAAGCTGGACGTAGCCTCGGCTGCCGAGGAGATTCGCCCGTCTCGTCGTCCCGCGGGAACGTCCCAGCGCGGCCCTCCAACCTGTGGCACAAGAAAAACGCGATTGAGTTTCTGTCGATTCTCTCCAGCAAACTTAGCAATCGATCGACCTGGACGACTGCATCGCGCGTGGCAAACGCGAGAATGTCCGCGCACGAGACTGTTCCCGGGCACTTTGCCTCGACCTGCGCCTTTGCGGCGTCAATCACCTCGAACCCCCGGAGCGTCTTGTTTGGCGGGGCGTCCTTCTCGGCTCCACCTTTGGTGCTCGGCGTGGAATCAATCAGCACGGAAGCATCGCATCCCTGACCATCCAGGAGGAGAAGTGAGACAACAGAGGAAGCTCAGTATAAGAAACTGGGAGAAGTTTGGCAACCTGGACGAAGCAGTCGTGGAATTGCAAGCGAAGAAGTCCAGCGGCCAATCCTCGGTTGGCCGACACCGCGCTGCTGACCACATTCTTGACGATTGATTCGGCCTGCGGACACGTCGTGGAGTAGAATCCAACTTGGATTTTCTGCGCATCAATGCTGCCCAGTCGCGGCAGCGAAATCAAGACAATGCATTCGAGTAGCAGCAGCAGTGGCAGCAGCATTGTGTCGAGGGCTGCGATCTAAAGAAAATTCCCACTCGTGAAAGCTAGAAGTACTTGTGTAAGATAGAAAAGAATGCTTGTCTCGACGCTCTTATTTTGCTCGATCGCGAGCTAGCGCGCCTTTTGGCCTTGCTCGTTTTATGGGACACTGGTCGTCTCAACAAACTGTGTGTCAGCGAGTGAGAGCAGCATTCAAGGTGGCAAAGCTCGTATCCAGCTAGGGAAGATGTTATCGCTCTTGCGAGGATTACCACTGCGATTCCTCAAAAAAAAAAAAAAAAAAAAAAAAAAGCCACAGACTTGACAGAATCACGGGATGCTTACGCCCGACGAGCAAGAGACAATATCTGTGTAAGAAGAAGGAACAATCAATCTGCGTCTGTGGCTGTACCAGAAAAGAGAAAAAGACCATTTTTGAGGCTTTGGATTTAACTAGCTTTTGAGAAACATTCCCTGCGATCTTCCAAAAGCTCATGCTTGAGCTCAAGCTAAACACGGAAGAATCGATCTGGCATGGCAGCAAACTTTAGCTCGATTCATGGCTTCTTGTCGAGGAGCTGGATGTTGTTTAGCCGCTCCAGCGCGAGGACGAGCGCTTGCGTGCCGAGGTTGCCATCGCCGTGAGCTTTGAGAGACACGTAGAGCTGCTGCGCGAGAGCGAGGCCCGGGAGGCAGAGATCCAGCCTAGAGCACTCGTTGATCGCGATCCCCAGATCCTTGACGAAGTGATTCACGTAGAAACCCGGCTGGAAGTCCCGGCGCTGGATCCTCTGCGCGTAGAGCTCCAGGGACTTTGATCCCGCCGCCCCGCCGGCTATGGCTGCCAAGTAGCTCTCCACGTCCAGCCCGGCCTTGTGCGCGAAGAGCATCCCTTCCACCAAGCCCACCATGGTGGTGGCGATGGTTACCTGGTTGGCGAGCTTGCAACTCTGGCCACTCCCGGCGGCGCCCATGAAAGTTGGCGATCCCATGCACTGGAAGAGCGGCGCTAGAGCGGTGAAAGCTTCCAGATCGCCGCCAACCATGATGGAGAGCTTCCCAGCCTTGGCGCCGCGATCGCCACCCGAGACCGGGGCGTCCAGCGCATGGCAGCCGCGATCCAGCGCGCGAGCGGCGATCTCTCGCGCCAACGCTGGCTCGCTCGTCGTCATGTCCACCACGATCCCGCCCGGCTCCAGCCCCTCGAGGATTCCCAGCGGGCCGAGGATTACCTGGCGAACGTCGGCAGGGTAGCCGACGATGGTGAAGACGACATCGCTGCGCTGCGCGACCTGGAGCGGGGAATCGGCCAGGAATGCCTGGCCGGGGCCGCACAGATCTTGGGCCTTGCTGGGCGTGCGGTTGTAGACCGTGAGCGCGTACCCGGCGTCGAGGATGTGGCCACACATCCATCGCCCCATCACTCCAGTGCCGATCCATCCGATGCGTGTCTTGCCCGGCGCGATTTCTCTCTTCCCTGATGATGCTGCTACTTTGTCCGCGGCCATAGCTGCCGTTACCGTGGGTGTAATCCACCTCTGGAATCTAGCTAGGGAGCTGACGAATCGCATTTCCTTCTCAGCCCTGGCATCGCGTGAACAGGAGTGACCTAATTCCTGTGGCTTGCCAACAAGGCATGTTTTGTTATTGGGGTTGGTCATACGGAACAGTACGGTCTTATGAGAGAGAAGAGAGAGAGAGAGAGTAGCCTCAGCCGTGTGTAGCCTAGGCAGCGAACGATGGCATCTTCCACGTCCACGTCCTTGACCTCCTGTTCGCGAACCGGGTATCACCGATCTGCCCAGGCCGTCTTACGCTACGGAGATTGTGCATCTCCAGTCAGTATCTCGAAGCGTTTGCAGAGTTCGTTTCCGGTTGTAGACTGGAGGCCGGATTGTTCGAGTGATGTTTACATTGGTGAGATAGTATTGGAATTTTCTCTTGCGATCTGCGCCACGTAGCCAGCTTTTGAATGCCAGGCTGATTCAGCTATCGGGGACAGTGGTAACTGGTTGCTGGAGGAGAGTGTCCAGATCGACGTTAAGTTTCTTTGTCCGTCGCCTACAGTCATACCACCAGCCCATGTTGCGACTGTCTGCGAGCAACTGGGAGTCTTGAATTGCCACACACACACAGTGTCTCTGCGGGCGGTTAGGAGGAATTGGAGTGTGTCTCTCCACGCCAGGATTTCTGTTGGCATGAGACCTGTGTCCATGCATAGCAGTCCATATGGGAATTGGTTACAGAGCCCGAATTCCAGGCACCAAAAAAGGAGGATCAGGGGTGCTGTAATGTGTGCGTCGCAGATCTGTCGCATCCCATCGATATATGTTCGCGTTTCGCAGACTTGCCAAAAGTTGACGGTGTGCTCGTTGAGCAGCAGCAAGCTTGGTGTGCACTTCTACCTTCTAAGGACGTTGCTGATGCAGGGTGATGCTTGTACTGTGTTGCTCTTGTGACATCATGGCCTGAATATAACAGGGGGCGGGGGGCCTTCCCGAAAGCCAGCAGCTCTGTGTCATAGAGTGTACTTGTGACCCAAAAATTGCATAGACCACACGTTGTAACGCTGTTTGATCTGTGCATTCTTTCAGCCACTCAATCAAAAAATCTATAGTCCCCTTATTGTACGTTTTGCACGTTAGTGCTACATGAATAAAAAACGTGAAATGTGATCTCTGTTGGATCACTGGTATAAATACCCCTTCTCTTGCCCATGTTTCACCAACCTAGTTCTTTCTTTTGCACGCACATATTTTAGATCAAACAGTTTTCACAACGCAACCATTTCAGAATGGCTGCAATCTTGTTGATGATCGTGTTGCTCGTGATGGCTGTAGCATGGAAGATGGTGTGCATTGGCAAGAGAAAAGAGAGAGCGAGATTTCTAGCGTCACTCCACCCCGTGAGAGATGCCCACAAGATCTTGTGGTATATGTACTCGGTGGAATTCCCATTCCTCTCACAAAAGGCGCTCGAGTTTGGCACCATCCGCACGCTGGGCATCCCCGGGATCACAAATCTGCTCTTCAAGACCAAGTACGGCCTCAAGGATCCCGAGAAGCGCGCTGCCGAGACCAACATTCTGGTGAGCGAGATGATCCACCACCACGTCGACAGCGATCGCGGCTCGTACGCGGTGAGGAGATTGAATGGAATCCACAACAAATTCAAGATCCCAAACGACCAATTCGCCTACGTCCTCTGCCTCAACGTGATCAGTCCCATTGATTTCTCGGAGAAGTTTGGATTCCGCAAGTGGACCGACAACGAGAAGGAGGCCGCGTATGTTGTGTGGCACGACGTGGGCGTGAGGATGGGCATCACAAACATCCCAGACAGCATTTCCGAGATGCGAGAGTACATTCGCGAGTACGAGGCCAAGAACGCCATCTTCACGGACAAGAACAAGAGCATCGTCCAGGATCTCAAGCATCTGGTGCTGGACGCGTTTCCTCAGCCTGTGCAGCCGCTGGTAGAGACTGGGATCTGCGCGCTCATCGATCCCACAATCAGGAGCGCTGTTGGATTGGAAAAGCCCCCCGTGATCGTGGAGTGGATCATCTTGGGTGCGTTCAAGCTGCTGGCCGGGAGCTGCGTGTCCGCATTTATGCCTCCCAGACGTGTGGAGGATGCGAAGGGCAGCATTGAGGTGGACTGGTGTCCTAATCCCGCTGCCAATCCGGAAGAGTACCGGCAGCTCAACGTGAATGTGTATCGGCCATCAGCATTTGAGAAGGGATACAAGCTGGCGGAGCTGGGAGTGCTGAAATCCGGCAAGATTGGACCATACTACGATGGGGGATTACGTTGTCCCTTTCAGCAAATGCATGCATAGAAATACCTTAAATAAATTGTTATGGTTTTGTTATTACTTATTAATCCAATTGATCAAATAAAGTTTATAATTATAAGCATGTTTGCTCATAATCTCGCCGTTGCCGGGGATCGAACCCAGGTCGTCCGCGTGACAGGCGGAAATACTCACCACTATACTACAACGACATCAAACAACTAATAGAAAGGAATTGCTTAATTGCTGAACAGACATTTTAATACTTGATAGAGATTTCGTCAGTTGAATATATGTTTAAATGATTTCTATGTCCTCCTAAAGTGAATTTCATGGACTGTCGGCTCAGGAAACATCTGCACAGCTCTTGGGGATGACAAAAACTCCACCTCCGAGTGAGTTCCAAAGTCTTGGCCTCTTACATGACCTTCACATAGATATCCTGCAGCAGTAGCTCAAGTAGCACAAAGCAGAGGAAAACGAACTTTTACCTCGCGCAAGCTGGCTTTGATCAGTGTAGGAGCTATGACCACACCTGGAGATTCATGTTGGCACAAACTAACCAAGATATGAATGGTGCCAAACTCGAGCGTCTTTTGTGAGAGGAAGGGGAGTTCCACCCAGTACATATACCACAAGATCTTGTGGGCATCTCTCACGGGGTGGAGTGACACTAGAAATCTCGCTCTATCTTTTCTCTTGCCAATGCACACCATCTTCCAGCCATCATGAGCAACACGGTCATCAACAAGATTGCAGCCATTTGGAAATGAAAACTGTTTGATCGGTCCTGAAAACAGCTTTTGTTTTCTACACTCCTCTGTGGGTTATGAAACAGGGGCAGGAGAAGAGGTATTTATCCGACAGAGATCACATCTCACATTTTTAATTCCATGGTTCACCGTATGTTATTCCATGCACGTAACCAGTATGTCCCATAAGTTGCACGGTTTCCATTAGCTGGTCCATGCTGGTCCTACCAAAACGTTTACACATCCTTGTTTACAATGTGCAAGTCAACGACAAATCACTTGCAAGCGTAAGACCACCCAAAAAGAATAACATTGCCTAACCCTTAGCATGCTTATCTACCTGGTTATCTACCTGTTTTGTTTACAGTCCATTTGTGCCCAATAGGGTGAAATCTTGTAGTATCTGGTGAGTATTTCCACCTGTCACCCTGGCTACTGTGCAATTTTTCCTTGCATCTCCAATGTTGAATGGCAGATACACATTATCTGCGGGAATGGGACTGCCCTTGGCATCCTCTACATTTCTACCATGAACTGATTCCACTCCAAATCACCCAGGGCTTTTCCAATGGGATCGCCACCATTGGGTCTCTGGAGCCAATCCCCGAGCAAAACAATTGCCAAACTTTTTCTTTCTCTGCGTTTGAATCTATTATCTCGAAGGTCTCCAGCCCATATGCTTCACCAGTCAGTTCTTTATTTTACACACATTCATGACAAATGGATTGTCTCACAAATTCATGACTCACTAATAATGAACTATTGTGATTTTCTCAGAAGTGCCAAATATCCCTGGCTTGCCCTCTGTGACACCACAAAACCTGGACTAATCGACAGCCATGGACGAGGAGGAGAAGCAATCCATGGAGCTCCTGTGAGAGGCATTTTCAAATGCTCCTGCCTGGGATCTCGAGCAAGAACAGCAAGGACAGTGCTAGGGCAGAACTTTTCAAAAAGGCCCTCCCCACTCAGACTTTCTTAGATAAAATGGTGATCATTCTGGCTCATGCCAGGGAGCAGCTGTGTCTTGTAGAGAAGTGCAAGGCTGCGAGCTGATTTGCGATTGCAAGCTGTGGAGATCATGCCTAGAGCAAGGCCTAAGAACAGAAAAATTAGAAAGAAATGATAAAAGATTCTATTGTATCTTTTATCTATTCTTTACTTTTTAAAAAACCTTGATCTATTGACTTTACTTGATTTAATCCAAATGATTTTGGCTTTGGTTTTAGGTTATGTTTTACAAACATTAGTTAAGGTCCCTTTTTTATTCTCATTTTATTGCTTTTTTCATATAGCCTTTTCCATTATAATCAACCATCTTGAGGACTTCACATACACTTCAATTGTGAATCTCTCTGAAAGTAAATATTAGACTTAACATTCTTCTGAGGTAGGGAAAAACAATAGTTTCCAAATGTGTAGTAAAGATAATGGGTAAATTATTAAGGTATAGTCTACCTTTTAGTTGCATGTCTATTTTTATTCTGCTTTTGGCTTGGGTCTAAGCCTAATCTCTATACCATGTTAGTTAGTGGAATACCCATATCTTAGCATTAAGCCACCAATATACTGAAATAGGGTGTAAACCACAAAATTTTCCTTTCCAATTTGCCAATTTACCTCGTCTGTCCGACTAACACTGCCTTGGCTTTAACTAAATTCCCTCGCCAAGGTTCCCGCCTATGGTATCAGCTTCTACTTGGTCCTACTTGGTTTTAGCTACTTACTGCACGAGCAACAGAGCATTAGCCATCCATCCACGGATTCCCAAATCTCTCCCAATCCCCCTCCCCGAGTTAGACTAGATTTAAGGTTTGGCTACACTCCTCGCATGCATAAGCAGCCAAGCACACCAAACCTCCAGGTCCTTAATATCCCTTGGTACCACAAGACTTGATTATAGGACCCTCTAAATCCCAAGCTTTGGGTGCAACACATGCTTTGGGATGCCAGGGCGAAACACCATGGCCTAATGGCCCAGTATGGCCTCTAACCCCCCCCCCACACCACTTCCATCCCAAAGGGAAGGTCCAAGCCCCTAGGAAGGGTGAGGACCAATGAGCCACAAGGTACTTAAGTGGGGCACCACTCCATATGAGTCGAGAGTACCGTAGTTGGTTTCCCTTTTGGGAGTGGAAGCTGCTCTTCAGCACTTCCTTGGGTGGCCCCTCCGGCACCACCCGAGTCCATGCTCACTCCCACCCAAGGCCACTCAGCCCCAGTCTCAACCTCAAGTCAGTTTGGAAGCACCACTAGAGAGTTCCATCCGATGAACTCTCTGTCATGTTGGTCATGTTTTTGGGGATCCTTTAGCCTACGACACCTCGGGGAGTTGGTTCCTTACAACTCCACTACCCATAGAAGAAGTTCGATGCCCTCATCGAACGTCTCTTTTTATCTTACGACTTATTGACCATGTTTTCAGGGGCATCCCCCCATTTAGCAGTGTGCTTAAGTTAACCTCCTTGGCCAAGAGCCCATGACTACGAAATATAGGTGTCCCTATACCCCTCACCCCACCACGCCCTAGTATGGGGTTGGGACTTGAACCTAGCCTTGCTTTACTAGGGCGTTGGGATTTGAACCCAACCTCCCTAGAATACGTCTACGGATTCGACATCCCTGTGGGGAGTCGAGCATAGTTCTTTACGCCTGGTCGACCTAGCTAACCCATGCTAATTAGCTTACCTTTAGCGCGCCTTTGGGTCCCAATATATGTCATTGCTCAACTTCACAAATTGATACTTTAATTGAACTTTGCATAAGTACATAGAGTTCTGCCTTGCAGAAATTCCTCCACTAGATCTCGTGCATTCGCTAGGTTCTCCTTCGGTTCCCATGTTGCTTCGCAATATGGAAATCCTTTCCACTTCACATGGAACTCTCTCACCTCACATCCTTGTCGCTTGCTCTTGCGTGTATTGAGGATGGCCTCCACTTCGTATTCCTCTTCCCTTTGGATAACCTTAGGTAAAGATCTCATTTGGTCCTTACGAAGCAGATCCTCAAAGTACGGCTTGAGTAGGTTCACATGGAACACTAGGTGCATCTTCCCCATCTCTCAAGGAAGTCAGAGGCGGTAAGCCACTTTACCAATTTGTGCCTCAATCTCGGAAGGCCCCACGAACCTGCTTAAAGAACTCAAGATCAACTCATTTCTAAGAATACATGCATCTCACTTTTGCGTCAACTTCCGACTGATCCCACTTGGTAACCTTAGGTTCTTGGTGTTCAACCACACCTTCTCCCCAGGTTGGAACTCTACGTCCCGACGCTTTTGGTTTGCATACTTGATTTGCCTTTGTTGAGCCCGTTCTAAGGAATCCCTCACTAGATTCCAAATGTTGAGTCTTTCCGCCATGAATGCCTCCACTGTGGGTAACTCTTCATGATACTCGGCCATGCTGAGTTCCATAGGACCTTCAATAGCTCGCCCATTGATTGTCAGGAATCCCCCAATTTTTGCCACATTCCTGACTTTCGCCGGATTCCTGACCTGCAGACCACATTCCTGACTCTCGAGACACTTCCCTATTCCTGACTCTCGAGACACTCCCGATTCCTGAGTCTCGAGCCACATTCCTGATGATGATGTGGTGCCTCCTCGACCTCAGCTATATTTAGGCCGTCCTCGATCCAAGAGTGGTGGAGCTTCATCAACCTATAGTATATATAGGTTAGCCTTGTTCCATTTCTCCACAATCTGAATCAACACCAGTCTAAGGCTTCTTCTTTGTTTTCACTAGCTTTTTCTCTTTGTCTTTAGCATTTTCCAGTCTTGATCTTGTTGGGGGTCTTGACAGTTTGATTCAGATTGTGGTTTTTGCTTTTCTTTTAGCTTGTTTTGATTATTTGATTGCCTTTGTCTTTTTCCCCCTTTCTTTTCTTTCTTCTTGCCAATGGAGTCTCCAAGCCATCCTGATTTCTTTGCCGAAGTCCTTGCAAAAATCCAGTCTGAGAATACCGAGCTGAAGGCGACCCTTCTTCGCATGCAGCAGGAGCTTGCTTCACTTTCGGCTCAAGGATCCAGCAAAGTTCCTGAACCGAAGGTGAGTTTCCCGGCGAAATTTTCAGGCAAGCGTTTGGAGCTTCGTGGATTTTTGAACCAAATGGAGCTGATCTTTGCACTTCAACATCGGCGGTACCCCACTCCCGAGTCTCAAATCGGCGCGATTGGGACATTGCTCGAGGGTGCAGCTTTGTCATGGTTTTCTCCTCTTCTGGAGAAGAGCATGAAAGGGGTCGTGGTTCCGGAGCTAATGGATCTTCAATTGTTCAAAGAGAAGCTCGAAGTATGTTTTGGCGAGACGGATCAGGTTCGGGCTGCTACCACAAAGATGAGACGGCTCTCTCAAGGGTCTCGTCCTGCCTCAATCTACGCTGCAGAGTTCCAACTCCTTGCCTTGGACACTCAGTGGGATGAGCGAGCCCTGATTGACCAATTTCGTTTCGGCCTCAACAACGGTGTCAAGGATTTGTTGCTCACCATGGAGGATCCCAAGGACCTGTCGGATGCCATCAACAAAGCTGTTCGATGTGACAATCGTCTCTTTGAACGTCGTCAGGAAAGTCGCCGCGCCGCTGTTTTTCCGTCCCAGACTCAGGAATCCCAGCTTGAGTCTTCGGGGCATACTCCTGAACCTACTACTCCGGTTCCGATGGATATTTCTGGTACTCCCCGACTCATTAGAGGGAAGTTGAGTCCTGCTGAGAAGCAACGTCGAATATCTCATAATCTTTGCCTCTATTGTGCTGATCCTAATCACAAAGCAGCTGTATGTCCCAAGAAGCCTCCTCGACTGCTCGAGTTCACTCTGCCTCAAAGTCCACCTCTATTGCAGTCGGGAAACGACCCTGTCCAAACAAAGTAGGAGTTGTCTGTTTGGACTCCCCGAATAAAAATCACTTTTCTTCTTTATCAAGCTCCTCACCACCTTTCATCAAAGCCACCACCAATTCCCGCAACTTCCGCGTCCCATGTCTCCTTTCTTTCACCGGACAATCAGGACTCAAGGCTTTGGCGTTACTGGACTCAGGTGCAACTTCCTGCTTCATGGACACGGACTTTGCTGCCCGACATCACGTTCCTCTTTCTCCTACCATACGGGATTTGAGGGTTGAAGGCATCGGCGGGCATTTTGTGTCTCCATCTTCTGGACTTAGGGAAACGTTGCCAGTTCGAGTACACATCGGGTCCACTGTCACCGATATCGCCTTCAACATCATCAACAGCAAGTCCTCCTCTGTGGTGCTCGGTCTTCCATGGTTCCAACTACATCAGCCTCAGATCTGTTGGAAGGAATTACAGCTCATCTCTCCCACGGCTTCCCCTGCTGTTCATCGAGTCCGAATCAGGAAAAGTTCCCTAAACTCAAATTGGGGTTCTATTCCTGACTCTATAAAGTTTTCACCCTCTTCTTTTTCCTCTCTTCCATCTTACACTGGACCGTATCCTCGTCTCATCATTCCATTTAGTCGTACGCCTCCTCCTATCTCCACAATCACTATGAAAGAACTCCTTCATGAAGAACCTCTTTTTCTTTTTGCTTTGCATGTTTCTCCTGTCAGTCTTCCTGAGAAGTATCATGATTTTGGGGATGTGTTTGACAAGAAAAAAGCTAGTGTACTGCCTGTTCATCGGCCTTATGATTGTCCCATTGATTTACAGGAAGGAGCGTCACCTCCGTGGGGGCCTATCTACGGGTTATCCCCGTCTGAGCTTAAGGCCCTCAAAGAGTACGTGGATGAGAACCTTGCCTCGGGCTACATTCAGCATTCGCAGTCCCCGGCTGGAGTGCCTGTCTTCTTTGTCAAGAAGAAGGATGGGAGCTTGCGGTTAGTCATCGACTACCGAGGTTTGAACAAGGTGACTGTTCGGAACCGTTATCCGCTGCCCCTGATCTCGGACCTGTTGGAACGCCTCGGCGGTGCCCGCTTCTTCACCAAGATTGACCTCCGTGGAGCATACAACCTGATCCAGATCCGGCCTGGTGATGAATGGAAGACTGCGTTCTGAACCCGCTATGGCCACTTCGAGTACACTGTCATGCCATTTGGCTTGACAAATGCTCCAGCAGTTTTCCAACACATGGCGAACGACGTCTTTCGGGAGTTTCTTGATCAGATGGTGATCGTCTACCTCGATGACATCCTCATCTACTCAAAAACTCAGGAGGAGCATGACGGACATGTACGCAAGGTGCTAGCGAAGTTGCGAGAACACAGCCTATACGCAAAGCTTGAGAAATGTTCCTTTGATCAGCAGTCTGTGGAGTTCCTTGGGTACATTGTCACTCCTGAGGGTATCACGATGGATCCTGCCAAAGTCAAGACTATTCTCGAATGGGAGCCTCCACAATCAATGTCGGACGTTCAGGTTTTCCTTGGCTTCGCCAACTTCTACCGCAAATTCATTGATCACTACTTTGACATTGTCCTTCCTCTCACACATCTCACTCGCAAGGATGTTCCCTTCTCTTGGTCTGCTGCTGCCCAGCAGGCCTTCGACACACTCAAGGCAGCCTTCAGTTCTGCTCCTGTCTTGATCCATGCTGATTCCTCACAACCTTTCTTCATCAAGGCTGACGCCTCCGACTTTGCCATTGGTGCTGTGCTGTCTCAACTCGGAGCAGATCACGAACTTCATCCGGTCGCTTTCCATTCTCGAAAATTCCAACCTGCGGAGATCAATTACGAAATCCACGACAAGGAGCTCCTTGCCATCGTGGATTCCTTTGGAGAGTGGCGCCGTTTCTTGGAGGGGGCGAGCCATCAAACAACTGTCTGGACGGATCACAAAAATCTCGAGTACTTTGCCACTTCCCGAGTTTTAAGCCGTCGTCAAGCAAGGTGGGCACAATTCCTGAGTCGGTTTGACTTTGTTATCAAGTACAGACCTGGAAAGTTTCAAGGCCTTCCTAATGCTTTTTCAAGGCGCTCTTATCTCAGTCTCAGGCCTGGTAATCCTGCCTTCGATCAATAGGATCAAGTTATCCTCGGTCCTGATCGGCTTCACGTTATGGCAATTTCCCTGGCCCCTCAGGACTCCTCCTTGATGGATGCAATCAGAAACGATCTTCAATCCGATGATCTCGCTAGCGACATTTTCCCCCATCTTCAGGCTGGACACCCAATGACTCCCGACTGCCGGCAATTTGACGAGTTCGAGTTCTTAGATGGCTTATTGTACCGTGGGGAGTAGCTTTACGTTCCTGAAGGTGATGCTCGAAGGTTGGTCCTGATGGCATGCCATGATAGCCCGACTGCTGGTCACTTCGGCATTGCGAAAACCTATGAGCTAGTTGCACGGGACTTTTGGTGGCCTCACATGGACGACTACATCAAAGCTTTTGTTACCTCCTGTGACACTTGTGCCCGGAATAAGGTACCTCACCACCTTCCTTCAGGTTTGCTTCGTTCCCTTCCGGTCCCTTCAGGTCCTTGGGAATCCATCTCCATGGATTTCTTGAGTGATCTTCCGAGTTCTGGAGGCTTCAACAGCATTTTAGTCGTGGTGGATCGCTTCACAAAGATGGCACACTTCTTGCCATGTACCAAGGAGTTTTCGGGCGAGGACATGGCAAAACTGGTATTCAGGGAAATTTTCTGACTTCATGGGATTCCTACAGATGTGGTTTCGGATCGGGGGCCTCAGTTCATCTCTCATTTCTGGCAACGGTTTTTGCAGCTGCTTGGAGTGAAGGCCAACCTCTCTTCGGCATATCATCCTCAAACTGATGGGCAGTCCGAGCGAACGATTCAGACGTTGGAACAATTCTTGAGGTGCTTCATCAACTATCATCAGGATAACTGGTTCGATATCCTTCCCCTTGCTGAGTTCTCCTATAACAACTCTGTTCACTCCTCTCTTCGAGTTTCCCCCTTCTTTGCAAACTCTGGCCAAAATCCCTGATTCAATCTCTCACTTCCTTCTCCATCTGAATCCTCTCATTCAAATCCCCGCTCTGAGGCATTTATCTCCAACCTCCAGGAAATCCACAACTCCATCTCCTTCCACCTCCATCGTGCTCAGGAATCTCATAAAACATTTGCCAATGTCCATCGTCAGGATTGTCCCCCTTACAATATCGGGGATAAAGTCTGGCTCCTCAGGCGAAATATCTCCACCACCAGGCCCTGTCCAAAACTCGATTTCAAACGCCTTGGTCCTTTCCCTATCACTGCCATCATTAATCCTGTCACTTATCGCCTTGCACTTCCCTCCTCATATCAAATTCACCCCATTTTTCACTCCTCTCTCCTTGAGCCTTATATTCCCAGTCCTATTCCAAATCGGGTCATTCCTCCGCCTCCACCAGTGCAGCTCGAGGATGGGTCTGAGTACGAGGTTCAGGACATCCTTGATTCCAAGATTTCACGGTCTAAACTCTACTATCTGGTGGACTGGAAGGGTTACGGACCTGAGGAACGCACTTGGGAACCTGCGGACAACCTGATTCATTCTCCTGACCTTGTTCAGGACTTCCACTGCCGCTATCCTTCTCGTCCCAGTCCTCATTCTTTTTCTCCATCTCCCATCCCTCGCCGCTCATCTCATCCTCCTCTTCGTTCTCGTTCACATCCTCGTTCCACTCGTTCTTGAGGAGGGGGTGCTGTCAGGAATCCCCCAATTCTTGCCACATTCCTGACTCTCGCCGGATTCCTGACCTGTAGACCACATTCCTGACTCATTAGCTCGCCCATTGATGACTTCCCATGGACTCACCCTAATACTTGAGTGTGGTGAGTTGTTATAGCACATTTCTGCAAGTCCCAAATGACTTACCCAATCAATTTGGTCTCTGGAGACATAGCATTGCAAATAATCCTCAAGTTGCCTATTCACCCTTTCTGTTTGTCCATTTGTCAAGAAGTGTTAGTGCCATCCAACTTGACTTAATACCCAATACCTGTCTGTGGGTGATAGGCTGTGCTGAATTTCAACTTGGTGTAATACTGTTCCAGGAGAGTTCTCTAGAACCTGCTAGTGAAGATCTTATCTCGGTCTGAGATGATCTCCTCTGGCATTCCTTGCACTCGAACCACTTGTTTGAAGAACAGCTTCGCCACACCTTCCTCATTCACTTCCGTTGTGGTGGGTATGAAATGTGCCATCTTCGAAAATCAGTCCACCACCACGAATATCGCATCAAACCCCTCACTTGGAGGGAGTCCCGTGATGAAGTCCATCGTAAGACATTTTCACGGACGATTTAGAATTAGGATGCTTTGTAACAAACCCCCACTAGCCTTAGTCACGGCTATGACCTGTGACATGTTGGACATATCTTTACATAGTCTTGGACGTCCTTAGCCATATTTGGCCAGTAGTACTTCCTCTTGAGTAAGCCCATCGTTTTGGGCACTCTGCCATGTCCCGCAAGAGGTTCGTCATAACACTCTTCTAAGGCTACCTTCCTTAGTTCCCCTTCTGGAACATACACCCTCATTTGCTTGTAATAGATGAATTCATTGCGTTCCACATAGCCCATTTTCTCTTCCGTTGGTAGCTCACTTCTCTAATGAGCTTCCTGTGCCTCTAGATTCCTCAACAACACTTCTTGTAATAGACCATCGTTCTCATATGCTGTCCGCACATCATCCCAAAAAGTTGCGGTCGCGCTGGATATCGCCAACTTCAAGCTCGCTTTTCGACTTAGTGCATCCGCCATGATGTTGCTCTTCCCAGACTTGTACAGAATCTTGCAATCAAACTCGGCTAAAGCATTGGCCCACTGACCCTATTTCCCTCTCAGGTCGAGTTGTGACAAGAAGTGTTTCATTGCCACATTGTCCGTGTAAACCTTGAAGTGTCTCCCAAGGTAGTGTCGTCACTCCTTGAGCCCCTTGACCACCGCAAACAATTCCTTCTCGTGGGTAGGCTATTTCTGTTGAGCCATGTTCAACTTCTTCAAGAAGAACGTTACTGAATGGTTGTCTTGCTTCAAAATTGCGCCTAACGCAAAATCTGAAACATCTGTTTCTACCTCAAAGTCCTTACCAAAGTTTGGTAACGCCAACATGAGGGCCTTCCTTAATTTCCCTTTGAGGTGGACAAATGTTGTCTCGCATTCGGCTGTCTATATTATCTTCCCTTTTCCTGTTTAGTCCGTTAAGGGTAGGGTTACTCTCGAATAGTGTTTGATAAACTTTCGGTAGTAGTTGCATAGCCCCAAGAATGCCCTTAACTCGTGTACATTCGATGGTCGCTCCCAATCCTGGATCACTTGGACCTTCTCAGGGTCCACCTTGAGCCCGTCCTTGCTCACCACATGCCCGAGAAACTTTACCTCTTGTTGAGCAAAGTCACATTTGCTCTCTTTAGCATATAGCTGGTGTTCCCTTAGTTTTTCAAACACTTTCGTAAAGTGTTTGGTATACTCCTCTAGTGTTTCGCTATAGATCAGGATGTCGTCAATATAGACGACCACAAAGTGATCCAGATAGGGTACAAAGATATGGTTCATCAACACCAAAAATGTTGCCGGCGCATTGCATAGCCCGAAGGGCATCACCAGAAACTCAAAACTCCCATACCTTGTTCGACAGGTTGTCTTCTCGACATTTTCCTCTGCTACCCTAATCTGGTAGTATCCTGACCTTAGGTTAATCCTCGAGAAGTATTTTGCCTTTCCCAACCTATTGAACAGGTCCTCAATCCTTGGCAAAGGGTACTTGTTCTTCTTTGTATATTTGTTGAGTAACTGGTAGTCTATGCACATGCGCATAGATCCATCTTTCTTTTTCACATATAGCACCGGTGCCTCATATGGTGACTTGCTCAACCTAACATACCCTTTGTCCACCAACTCCTTTAGTTGGCACTTGAGCTCCTCGAGTTCTTTTTTGTTCAAACGATAAGGGGAACAAACCATCGCCTCAGCACCCTCAACCAGCTCAATCTTATGTTCTATCAACCACTTCAACCCCACCGGTAGCTCCTTTGGCATGGTATCTTGGAATTGGTCTAACATCTGCTGGATCACTAAAGGTACTTCTTCCGTTCCTGTTTTTTTGTCACTCTTCACCGAGAGTAAGCACAAAAATGTTGCCTTGGTTCCTTTAGTGAGTTATCCTCTCATGGACACCAGGTTTAGGCAGGAATCTTTGGCCTTGCACTGCCCTACCTTTAGATCCTAAGCGTCCATCCTGGATTTTCTTCCTTGGGCATTCGCTAGTACCACAAGGTTCCTACCTTGTCCATGTAGGGCTACCACGAACCGATTGAACCAATCCATCTCGAAGATCACGTCAAATCCCACCATGTCCAACACGGTGAAATCCATGTCTACTTTCTATGTCCTTACTTTGACTCTCGCCTGTCGACGTACCTCATCGGTGCTTTGGCTACCTTGAACAAACTCTATAGTCCTTGGTTCGCCCAGCTGCTGCACCGTTAGTCCGGCTTGCCACACTATGTCTGCAGCCACAAAATTATCTGAAGCACCCGTGTCAATAAGGATCTTAACAAAGCTACCTCCGAGCTTCCCTCGGAGGGCTAATAAATGTCGCGAACGACTCTCTACCAAAGTTGCTTGTGTAATGAGTAACTTTGAGCTAAGGACTAGATCACATACCTTAGTTTAGATTTCACCCAACTTAATGGTCATATTGGCTTTGACCTTCTTCGGGTAGGGACATTCCCTCAAAAAGTGTCCCGTTTCACTGCAGTTATAGCATAAGTTGTTTCCCACGCTACTAATCGACTTGACCTTCTTATCCGTGGGTTTGTCTCTTTTTGCTTGACTCCCCCACATACTTGCTCGCTAACTGCCGGATTTGCCTTTCTCGAACCACGAGGACTCATTCTTAGAGAAACTCTTCTTGAATTTCCCTTGCTATACATTCCCCTTGGTTTGGCCCCTTTGTTAAACGTGGACCTCGACCCTATTGTGTTCCCCTTTCGCAGGTTATCGTTGAAGTGCACCTTGATGGCCGCATCTAACACTTCCTTGTAGTTGGTCGGGTTCCAACACATCACCTCACCGTGAGCCCAGGTTTGCAAGCCTGATATGAAGGCATGGAATGCATCCATATCCCCCATGTCCATGACAAGTATCCTCTTTGTCATAAACCCATTCACATACTCTTGAATGGTTCTGGTCTGCTTCAGCCTACTCAGCTCGTTTCTTAGATGCAGAGTAGCATTCGGAGGAACGTAAGTCGCATGGATCCTCGCCTTCATCATTTCCCAAGTGGCCACCAGTCCTTCATTGACCTCTGTTGTTCTCCACCAAGACTTGGCATTATCTGCTAAGTATGGTTTTGCACATGGGACCTTCTCTGAGCTTGGTAACTGCAACGCTCGGAAGTAGTCCTCCATATCATAAAACCAATCCTCCACCACTTTATAGTCGTTCACTCCCTTGAAGACCGGTGGGGGCTTTGGTTTGTACTTGGGAACTGCCTGAGGGACTGATTCCACTTCGGTCTGTTTGACCTTATTTAGTTTTGCCTCAGTCTCTGCCGAAGGGTCTGCACCTTCTGCGCTACCAACATCTGCAGTCTTTTGCCTTTTCTTCCGCTTCTCATCACGCTTTAGCTTGCGTACGAGAGTCTCCAACAGGGCATTGGTCTGTGCCAATTGTCCTTCTAGAACGTCCAATTGAGCCTTGGATGACCGAACCTCACCACTGGACTCTTGTTTGGAAGTTTCCTCACTGGAGTCCTCCTCATGCAAGGATTCCTCATCCATAGCCTCTTGTTCGACTGGAGGCTTCAGCTCTAAAGGAGGTTCCATCTTCGCCTTGGTTCGTTTCCACCCTGCTTTTGCCATCTCCCAACAATCTGCCTTTATCCTTTGCTATAACTGAGGAAAAGGCTCTAATACCAAATTGTAAGCCACAAATTTTTCCTTTCCAATTTGCCAACTTACTTTGTCTGTCTGACTAACACTGCCTTGGCTTTAGCTAAGTTCCCTTGCCAAGGTTCCTGCCTATGGTACCAGCTCCTACTCGGTCCTACTTGGTTTCAGCTACTCACTGCACGAGCAACAGAGCATTAGCCATCCATCCACGGATTCCCAAATCTCTCCCAATCCCCCTCCTCGGGTTAGACTGGACTTAAAGTTCAGCTACACTCCCCGCAGGCACAAGCAGCCAAGCACACCAAGCCTCTAAGTTCCTAGCATCCCTTGGTACCATAAGACTTGATCATGGGACCCTTTAAATCCCAAATCCCAATCCTTGGGTGCAACACATGCTTCGGAACACCAGGGCGAAACACCATGGCCTAACGGCCCAGTATGGGTACCTCTAGCGCCCCCCCCCCCCCCCCCCCCCCCCCATTTCCATCCCAAAGGGAAGGTCCAAACCCCTGGGAAGGATGAAGCCTAATGAGCCATAAGGTACTTAAGGGGGGCCCCATTCCCCATGACTCGGGAGCCCCGTAGTCAGTTTCCCTTTCGGAAGGGGGAGCTACTCTGGAACACTTCCTGGGGGGGCCCCTTGGGCCCCCCCCGAGTCCATGCTCACTCCCACCCAAGGCCACTGGGCCCCAGTTTCAACCTCAAGTCAGTTTGCAAGCCCCCCTAGAGAGTTCCCCCCCCCCCCCCCCCCCCGGGGAGACACACGCTTTGGGCTTTCACCCCTTGACCTGTATTAGTACTCGGACCCGACTTCGGACTCGGTCTCGGACTCAATCTCGGACTCGATCTCGGACTCAATCTCGGACTCGACCTCGGACTTGGTCTCGGACCCAATCTCGGATCTCGGACTCTGTCTCGAACTCGGTCTCGAACTCGATCTCCGAGTCAGCCTCGGACTCGATCCTAGACTCTATCTCGAACTCAGTCTCAGAGTCAGTCTTGGACTCGATCTCAGACTCGGTCCCATCCGATGAACTCTCTATCATGTTGGTCATGCTTTTGGGGATCCTTTAGCCTACGACACCTCAGGGAGTTGGTTCCTTACATAGGGCTAGACTCCCTTTGGGTTCATTTTGTCTGCTGGTCTTGGCATTAGGATGTTAAAAGTTTTAGGACTATTTCAATATCGCTCCATACTTCTATTCTTTTGCTCTTTGGGCTGAATGCTTAGAAGTTACTCTATGCTTTAGTTCCTTTGGTCCTTAGCTACAAGCTTGGGAGTTTATCTTTGTTCCTTTATTCATTGGCCTAAGGCATTGAAACTTGGGTTCTGCTTTGTTGTCCTTAAACACATGGTATATGACACATGGCCTATAGAATGTTTAGGTTTTGTTTAGGGTGAAAACCATGTGCACTACAAATGAAGAGAGTGCATCACAACAAGTTAAAATCACTTACCATAATATAAAACCGAGACAATAGATAATTTGCCAAGTGCCAATAAAATCTAATATAAGGTGTGTGGGGATGCTTTTGAACAACAAATGTTAAACTTAGATTTGTGGTAATAAGTTTGCTTTTGTTCCAACCCCATGTTTTTATGGGGAACGAAAGCAAGTAGGATTTTTGAGATGGTGCTAGCTATATTGCTGCAACACCAATGCCAACTATATAAAATAACTTGAAAACACTATAGTAACTAAACCTGATGCAATACTTAAAGAATTGTCAGTTGCTAATGGGGTCATATTCACCTCAAATGAGATTGAAAACCTTGAGAAATTTGGTTTCAATCTTGAGAGGAGAGTTTGAGACATGAGTGAGACTATTCCTATAGAGATGCATAAGAGGCCAATAAGAAAAGGCAAGGTAGTTAAATTTATTGGTACTATCTCCAAGCAGAAGCAAGGTAAACTGTTGCTAATTAAAGTTTAATATTATTGTTCTTAATTATCACTAATAAAAATCATGTTTATTCTTTGCTCTAGATATGTGAGCAGCTCAACTAATGCTCTAGGTGTATGAGTAGCTTTAGGGTTCTAGCTTTCCTGTACTCCTCTTTCTCAACAATTATACTTGAACTTTTGCCTCTACTTTTCAGCATCTTGCTTAATATTTACAACTCTTAACACATGCAACTCTTATATAAAGAATCAAAGTAAGGAATTATATAATATTTCTGGCCACTAGAGCTTAGTCTAGAGCTTCAACCATGGACATGGTTATATTAAACTCCATCATTATAGTTCATTAAAGAATATTATAAATACAGGATAATATAGCACATTCCTTTATATTAAAAATTTATTAATTATTTTTTATTTAAATGAAAATTTAAACAAATTATATTATCATTTTATATAATTATTAAAATATTTGTAGTCAAAATTGTTATTTCATTAAAAATATTTTTAAATAAAATTAATAAAAAAGTAATAAAGCACTATTTTAAAAAAATTAGTATAGTAAATTATTCCATAAGAATCTAAATTATCACCTAAGGGAGGGCATATTACATCTTAACTCATACTACATAGACTCTAATAATGATTCAAGATTAGGCACACAAGTATGTACATTCTCCATATCCCAGAAGGACTAATATAAAAACTACATCTCTCAACTGGCTACTCTATGTGATAGTCTTGTGTCTCAACCAAATGTAATCTTGAAGTAAAAGAGGTTGTAGTTGTTTCTTTTGGATTATGTTGATATCCAAATGTCCCCCTCCCAAGCCAAATGTAAAACAAAATCAAGGGGGCACCACTGCCAAAGGATCTTATTGTTGTCCACTTTCCTGAAACACAGGAGGTATTTGTTCCTCCACCCCTCTAGTCACCCATTTTTTTAGGATGGCATAGTGGGGGCATACCACAACAAGAGTAAGTCTCCACCACAAGGTCACCACTACAGAAATCCTTGCTTATTGTTTGCCAAAATGGTAGTGATTATGCACCTCCCAAAGTGCTTGCACTTCTATCACTATCTAGTAGCTCAGTGCTCGTGGCCCATTGCCTCCCACACCAACATAAAGACTTCAACTCCAGTCTTGTCCCATTGAACTTACATACCCCATCTATATTGTCCTTAACATCAAATATGTCTCTAAGCTAAACTAATGGTTGGACCTTTTGCTCTTTTGAGCCAGTGGAGAACATCCCCCTTTCTAGCTTTAAACTCTGGAACATCCTTTAGTTCATGCACTGCCTTCAAAATTTATCACCATACCTCTTTTGCCACATTGCATTCCCACATAACAAGTTGCACTATCTTTAATTTGCCATACTCCTTGCACTGTTGGCATATTTCTTCCTAGAATTGCTGTCCAATTGGTAACCCATTGTTTGCCACCAATTAAAAGGTGGTCTTGACCTTCTCTTACACCAATAGTTTTCAAAATGCAAGTATGTTGTCCACCACTTAATTTGCCTTGACTCCTTGTTTGATCCCCTTCTTCTATAGCTCATGGATCTCCCTAGAGACCTCTTCCTTGCTTGTCAAGAGACCTTCTTGTGCTTTATTGACTTCAAACAAGAAGAAGCGAAAATATTGTCCCCCTCAAGCATAGCTGTCACTATCAGTTGTTTCAGGGCCTATCGCACCACTTAATTCCCCCCTTTGACTTCCTTATCTATCACTAGTGGCATAACCTCCTTGTCATTTGTCAGTAGCAACATATTGCCTTGCACAACCTAACAGGGATAACTAATATTTTGTTCTAAAAACACAACAAACCATACTTTCATATTGCCATCCCCTTAGGTTAGTGTTGGGGCCATAAATGCCCATATCCAAGCTCTGAATTTAATTTGTTCCCTATCCAATTCTATGTCATATTGCAACGTCACAAAGTCCTTAAGTTTGAGATATCATTTTGGCCAAGGCTGCCTCTTTTTTGCCTCGGATGCTGCAAAGAAGATCCAAATGAACCTTCCTCCACTATTATGGGTTGAAAATTTGTATACTCCTTGTTTTCTTCACATCCCTCAACACCCCCACGAATTGCTTAAGAGTTCAAAAGCCACCAATATATAGCTTTTTCCATAGCATGTAGTGCTCTTCCCTACAGAATGTCTTGCTATCCACTTTGAAAAAATTGTTAAAGAATAGAGGCTAATTCAAATAGTCCTCAACCTAACGTAACATCTCTCAACTGATTGGAAATTTACTTCACAACCTGAGAATCCCTTGAACTAGCGTGCCTCCCTTGACCACTTATTTTGGCCTTTCAGCAAAGAGCAAATGCAAATCCTCCATCTATTGTCTTGTAGTGTTATATTTGGGCTAGATCACTAGTAGACTTTGCCTAAACATAAACCTCCACGGCTGGTTACTTGGTTAAGAGAATTTTGTAACATAGCACTTTTGCCATGTCACTTGGATCAATGATGTTGAGACTTCCCAAGACTCGTGGATTGCTAAATAATTTTTGCCATAATTCTCCCTATAACTAGTGTGCCCCGCTATACATATTTATGTACCATCGTGCGTACCTTTCTGGACCTCATTTTAAGTATAATTCAAAAGTTCTATAGCTATATAATTGGTTTAAAGCTAGAAACTCTTATAAGAAGCTCCGAGAGATTGCATAAGGAGCTATTGCTTGTTATTACTCCAACCTTTTTACCTTGTAATATAGCATCTTTATTAACCCAAATTTAAAGCCTCTAGAGGATAACATTCTTTTGTGCCTCCTTATCCCAATAACCTTAATCTATTTGATACCATCTTTAGATCTAGCTTATTCTTGAACACACTCCTTACTAAATAGTAGTCTTCTCAAAGACAAAGAGAGTGAGACATTGACAAAAGTGAGGGAGGTGTAATGAGGATAAAAAGGTAATAGTAGATGCTTATTAGTTTATTTCCAAAGTTGGATTGTAATGCATGTGGTTTTCACCCTTTATTTTATGGTGATTTACTATAGGATAACCATGAAGCAAAACTTAAACCCTTTATGTGCCACATGCCATGTGTCCCTAAAGATAGTGGAGTGGAACCCAAGTTTTAAGGCCTTGGGCCACTGAATAAGGAACAAAGCCAAACTCCCAAGGTTGCAGCCAAGGAGTGAAAGAGCTAAAGTATGGAGTGACTCTTGAGCATTCAACCCAAAGAGTGAAGGAATAGAAGCACGAAGTGACATTATAACAGTCCTAGAGCATGTAACATCTCAATGCTAAGACCAGCACGCAAAATGGAGCCAAATGGAGTTTGGTGCTATTTTAGCATACCGGTGGCATAACACGAGGATATAGGTTTTCCACCAGTTAGCATGGTGTGAAACTTGGGTTTAGACACAAGTCGGATGTAGAACAAGGACAAACATACAAGCAAGAGCTAGACTATGCCTCAAATTGGTCGGCTATGCCCAACCTACCCACTATCCGTACTATACATTTGGAACCCCTATAGCCCCCCATTTCCACATTCAACACTACAGACTAAACACAATCAAATGATATCAACAAAAGAAAAAAAATTGACATACTGACATGGAAAAACTATGTAAACCCATGATATAATCCGGTAAAGCAAATCTATCACTACTAAATCATCACCAAGTGAAGCAAGTGTCAACAGTTCTTGATGAAGTCTACCAACAATCATTAGTTACAAAGCAACTAACAATCACTTTTCAACTTGCCTTTATAAGACTCAAACACTAAACTCACGTCATCATATCATATACTTATCTAATGGAAAGATACACTTTAGGTACTAGATATAAAAACATGGACAAATATAGATTAAATGACTACTTGAATCCAACATAACCACAATTAATTTACCAACATGTATAGTCAATAACTTTATGTAAGCAACCAAAGAGAACGACTTGAGAGATAATCTATGGGATTTAAATATAAAGGGAAAAGACCCATGAATAAAAGTGCACCCCCTTTTCTAATCAGTTCAAGGTCTTGGGATACTTGGGATTAAACATCCTTGGGTTTAAATAGTATTAAACTGGGTGACTTCCCAAGAAATCTAAATTCAGGAGTTTACATTTGGTATCAAAGAGGGTCTCGGATCGGATTCTATTAGTTGTTTTAGAAGAATCACACAACATGTTAATTGACATTTGGTAAGTTCAGTTTGCTCTAGTTAAGCTCGACCTAAGGGGTAAGATGTTAAAAGAGTAAAGTCCTTGAGAGAGCTGTAGCTCTTAGCTTCCATTTATAAGGGCGTGAATTTGCAGAAAAACATTGTGGATTGTAAAAAACCAAAGAGAACGACTTGAAGGACGATCAATAGAGTGTAACTATAAAGGGAAAGGGCCCATGAATAAAAATGCACCCCCTTTCTCAAATGGTTAATGGTCTTACGATACTTGGGTTTAAATATTATTAGGTTAGGTGACCTCTCAAGAAGTCCAAATTTAAGAGTTTACACTCCAAGTATGCTTTGAAGAGGCTAACTATACATGATCAACACTCAGTTGAAACTAAAATAAAGATCATAAGATGGACTCTTATTAGTACACAACCTCCTGATAAACAAAGTTATAGTCTAGGTACTAACACCTCAACTTCAAACAAATAAGTTAGATATCAATATCTTTAGCCAAAGCACAAAGTTACTAAGACCAAGTCAAGATCAATGAGAGCTCACTACTCTCATAAAGTCTAATGAAATGCAAGATACAACCTGCCACCAAGTACAACGTTATAAAAGAAAAGCATAAATGTCACCTTTCTAGAAAAACACAATAGCCACTTTTTTACACCAACTCTAGATTATATCTAACTTAATTTATTTAGCCCCAAAAGTTAACATCCTTTTCAACTTGCATCATGCAAATTATATACTAAGGTTTAAGCTAACTAAAGTCAATTCTAATCCTTCCATTAGTTTGTACTGGCTTACAAAAATGAAATGGTTTTCAAGCAAAATGATCAACAAATTAGTCATTAAAAAAATTTAAGAAAATTTATGGAAAATTTTTCTATTCTAGAGATAGAATGACTTTTAGTCTAAGAATACAAATAAACCAACTTCTTCCTATTAATAACTTCACATAAGTTTACCTCAACACAAATTCTCATGACCCAATAATATGTCTAAGCATCAAACATCTTAAATATATTTTCAACATTCAACATCGACATCTGTAAAATGTAAAAAAATACCCAAGACCTAATCATAAAGACTATATCATTAGATATTTGTATTGCATTAACACTCTTCTTCAATCACCTTCAAGATCCAATATAAAGCCAAAACACTAACAAAAAAAATGACATGAAAAATCAAGACCTAAGGAAAATTCTTCATCATTTGAAACAATAATACCACTTCTATTAACACAAGTGATAGCAATGTCAATGCTTCAACTACACACTTTTTCCATCCAACAATCTACTCCAAGTGTTAACAAATAAACCAACAAGTTATAGCAATTGAATGTTATAACCCTTTCCAACACTTCAATGGACAACCTTTATAAAAATTTATAACACCAAACACCACCAACTTTTGTTCACAACATAGATAAGCTCATACTACTCTTTTTCCTATCAAACTCAAAACTAATCCAACACTAAGTTACTCAAGGAGTAATAACAAGTTTCCCCAGAAAAGATATAAGCATTATAACCCAAATCTTTAATAGCAAGCCTAGACAAAAATGGTTTCGTATTACACCGCTATCCATCTCAAAATTCACTATTTGTAAGACTATTATTTCTAATATGCATCAAAGTAAGGATTTTTGATTGCATGATGTGAACATGAGCAATGAATAACATTTCGTTGCAAATCATCTCTCAAAAACAGAGAAGATGATTACATATTTGATCTTTCATCCTTAATAACTTTTTTTTCAGTTTCATCTTTGACTAAACCTCAAGCTTGTGTTCACACTGCCTTCAGTCCAATCTAAAAAAAGTTTATGAGAAAGTACAACAATGATTACTTAAACCAATAGACTAATGTTTACAGTCTTGATTAATCCATTTTTAATTATGCCCAAGAAGGATCCACTAGTGCAGTACTAAACAAATAAAGACTAGCATATTTGCCACTTATAGCAAATCTAGGGAAGGTTTACTTTTACTTATAGTAACTTATGGTAACCACCAATAGGCAACATTAATCCTACCAACTCAAAGTGTAACCTTGAGTTGCTAATATGCTTCACTCATGAGCCTAAGTGCAAACTCGTGTAAAATGGTACACCTCCTATGAGCCCAAGCACAAGCTCACATAATATGGCACAAAGGTAACAAAAATCCATACCCAAGGAATGAATATAAAGTTATAGCACTTAACGTGTACCCACTTGAATCATCATTTTCATCTTTGCGTAAAGCTAGTTGCTTAATCTTATTTGATAGTACCTGCTGAGACATATCCTTTAATACCAAATGTAATACATGTGGTTTTCACCCTTTATCCTATAGGATAACCATGAAGCAGAACCTAAACCTTCCATATGCCATGTGTCACATGTTACGCCACGTGCCCAAGGACAACGGAAAATTATATATATGCACTTTAAAGTACAATATGGCAATTTATATGTTTTACAACCCAAAAAGCCAAACTTCAAACATACAACTATCCAAGTATATCAGAAAGCTCAAGGGATATGTAGGTGCATATAGTTTTTACCCTTTATCCTTTGGTGCTTTACCACCTTATCCCTTGAACACATGGGCTAAAACTAATGGAGCAAAAATTGGTCTTACTGAACAAAGGGTCTTAGCTAAGGAATGAAGGAATTGAAGCACATAATGACTCCCGAACATACAACCCAAGAAGCAGAGGAGCAAGAGTATGGAGCAACATTAAATCAGTCCTAAAGCATCCATCATCCCAACACTAGAACCAACTCTCAAAATGGAGCCAAATGCTATTTCAACATTCTGATGGAGTCAACCTCTACATCCCATGCCACCATGCAAACTACATTGCTTCCATCTCCAACAAGCTCAATTTCTTGAGAAGGGAGCAGTTGGAGCAACAATACCCCCACCAAACCAGCATCCTTTCTGCCTTATTCCTTCATCAAAGTCCAACAAGCTTCCCATCGGGTGGCCCCATATGTGGAGGAGCAACGTAAACCACATCCAGCTAGCCAAAGTGAAAGGTGGCCAGAACTGGGTCCATGTTAAAGGCTCCATGTGGTTCCCGGGAGGAGGGACACATTTCAAGCATGGAGCTCCCGAGTACATCCAGAGGTAACACTTTTCTTCTCTCTTTTGATCCATTGATCCATCAACTTCGTGTAGACAGGCTAGGAAACATGACCACGGATTGGAAGGGAGATTTACAGACTGCTGGAGTGGCTCGAGGTTTGGACATTGGCTGAAGAGTTGCAAGCTTTGCAGCTTATCTCTTCAACCTCGACATCCAGACCATGTCGTTTGTGCCGCTTGACTCTCACGAGAATCAGATCCAGTTCGCTCTGGAACGAGGAGTACCGGCTCTTGTTGCAGCGCTTGGAACCAAGTGCTTGCCGTATCCTTCCAGATCCTTCGATGCTGTTCTTTGTTCCCGCTGTCACGTCGATTGGCACGAAGATGGTAAGCATTAGTTGGAATCTCGTACATGATATAAAAATTTCCTTTCTTGTGAATCTGCAGGGGGTATTTTGCTCAGGGAAATGGACCGGATTTTAAGACCTCATCTATTCTGCACCTCCATCTTATCGCAAAGACAAGGATTTCCCTGAAGTTTGGAACATCCTGACCAACATTACAGAATCTCTTTGCTGGAAGGCGATCACACGGCACGTCCAGACTGTGGTTTGGAGAAAGACCGCCAGGTCCTGTCAGCTCGCCAAGTCCAAGCTGTGCGCTAACCAAAGCAAGGAGTTTCTAGACAACTCGTGGAACAAGCCACTGGACGACTGCATTGCCTTGTCTGAGGACAATGATTGCCAATTTCGTCGATCTTCCTTCATGGCTGGAGCGGCTTACAACTTACTCAAACCAGCTCGGTAACTTTGCTATGTACTCCAGTATGTGGTAACGGGATTTCTTTTGCACAGGTATCAGCTCATCTTCTTTCAAAGAAGACACATCTCTCTGGGAAGGCAAAGTTGGAGACTATTGGAAGCTGCTTAATGTATCCGAAAATTCCATTCGGAACGTTATGGATATGAATGCTGGCTACGGAGGCTTTGCTGCTGCCTTGTTACTACAAAACAAGCCCGTGTGGATCATGAACGTGGTTCCATCGGACTCTAGCAACACTCTCAACGTTGTGTATGGTCGAGGCCTCGCTCGTAGGCACCATGCATAGCTGGTACATAGGCTTGCTCATATTCACTTGGCTTTCTTCTCATTTTTTGCATCCACAGGTGCGAAAGCTTTTCGAGCTACCTGAGGAGCTACGACTTGTTGCATGCATATCGCATGATGTCCCTCTACCCAGGGAGAAAAGGGTGCCAGATCGAAGATATAATGCTGGAAATGGATCGGCTGCTGAGACCAAATGTAAATTTTCTCATTTGACTTCTCAGAGTTGATTCTAGCTACTACGACACAGGCTCTTGCAATCTTTCAAGATTCCTCACGTGCGGTGTAGTGCGTTGGCCCGAGTCCATCGCATTCTTGAAAAAGATGAGCAGCTTCTTATATGCTCTAAGAAGTTCTGGATCGTCGATGTGTAAGGTATTCTCAGGCAGACACAACGATTTCGTTTAGGAGCTATTGTAGTCCAGCAAAGGTCCTAAGCGAGAGGCATGGCTTTCATATCTTTGTTAGTTTGTGCCAACATGATTCTCCAAGTGTGGTCATAGCTCCTACACTGATCAAAGCCAGTTTGCGCGAGGTAAAAGTTCGTTTTCGTTATTTCTTTTTACTCTGCTTTGTGCTACTTATGGTCCATGCGAAGATCATGTCAAGAGCCTATAGATATAGTTCAGTCTTCTTAAGACTATACTTCCAAGCCTCAAGTCAAACTCTACATTCCACTGCCATCTTTTATATCTTCCATGAGAGGTATCCACTCCAAGATGCAAAGGCATCATAATTTTCAAAGCCCAGCTTTGCTTATCCTGTGTTCTTAGCGCGGGAAGATTTGAGAGTACCCTTTGACCACCACTCTGCGTTCTTTTCATATTAATATAGTCTCCCTATACCAACATTTCGAGGCTGACAAACCTGAATTTTACAGCTTTCTTCACTACCTTCAAGGAACCCCATGGAAATATCATATGTTATTCAGAGTTTATGGGCTTTGAAACCCAGCACCTTATCCCAATGGTCAACTGTCATGAATTCCATAGTTCACCTGTAAAAGAAGGTACCATTCAAGAATATTATGTACTTACTAATGCCAGTAATAAGTTGTGGCTGTAAATGACACTTGTGCATGTTCTTCCACATGACTGCAAGCCCGTGATAAATTCCAAACACCTATATATGTGAGTCCACCTGAACAAAGAAAAACTAAGCAAGTACTTCAGAGCTCCAAAAGTATTACTTCATCTGTGATCTTATGGGGAAGCTTCCATTGCATGGATAACCACAGTTATCTAGCCTTCATACTCGCTCTATTCATGCCTAAAGCATCTAAGTTGCAAAAAAGTCTGTGCTTTTTGGCTCCATAGTGACAGTCTCCCAAGTCTGACAAAAAAAAGTATAGAGAACTTAGCCCCAGATCAAAGAGCACAGGGAACAGAGAATAGAACTATTATCTCCCATGTCCAAAGTTCCATTGGAGGCGAGCTCAAAGATCTCAGTTGACCATTGCCTGAGCAAAAGAACACTCAGCCACCAGGGGAAAATGAGCCAAGAGGCCATACATCATCAAACAAAGAAAAAAAACTTAGCTTTTGTTCTTGAAAACATAGTCCTTACTTCCAAGTTAAAATTTTGCAGCTTGCAGCTAACAAAAACTAAAAAACTTTCTCAGATGCTTGAAAATTAGAATGGAACCTTGATAGGATGTTGTCTTGTTTGTCTCTGCCAAAGGATAACTGTTCTGATGAAACTTGGCCAGCATTCTCAAGGGTTTTCTGGACATTTGACCTAGAAAATCCATCTTTGAAGTAGGGAGCTTATCCACACAAAAACCCACAGTCAAGTTGGAAAGTATCAAAGCCACCTTACCAAGACAGTGCTAAAAATGTGGTGGCAGCCAACGCAATCCCCAACTTGTTTTGCAAGAATTAATGTAGATTCCTTAGCATGGCTGTAGAATAAAACTTCTGCAAGACCCGAATGTGTAAATAATAATCACCAATTTTCTTAAGAGAATTTATAAACTAGAGTATTAACTGTTTAGGGATTATTCTAGATGAATATTATGGGATATTCTACTATTTAATATCTAAGTATATTCTAGGTATTGCTTATGCAAACCAAAAATACATTAAAAATATCACTACCAACCATGACAATATGATAACATATATAGCATATATACTCTCTTTTTCATGTTGCCCTTCATACCTAACCACTTAGGACAACTCAGCATCTGAGCACTATGCCATAGTAGACAGCGACAAGCCAGGGTTCATCTTAGGGTTTAGCTGCTCACATTGCAACTTGCTCACTTCACACAAAACAATGCCATCCATGGCAGTGCCAACAGTGGGCAGTGGGACTTGGAGCAAATGGAGCAGGGGCAGCAGTCCTTATGGCTGGGCAGCATTGACATGTAGCTGTAGCAGTATTAAAAGATTAGCAGCAGCAGCAGTGGTGGTGGTAGAAGACCATAGCAGCAGAAAATAGCAACAACAGTAAAAGTACATCTAAAGGGAAGAGAGCACTTTCCACTTGGGACAATGAGTCTAGTGATGATAGTGAAGCAAGTGGAGATAGCAAGATGTTCCTTTCTTTGCCATGAAAAATGGATTGACAATGGAAGAAGTTACTTTGGTTCGTGTGACAATCTGTACTTTGTGACCAGAGCATCAAAACTTCACAATATTTTGAGGGGGGTTGGTTGGCATGGGGTGTTTTTTATGAAGCAACCACTAGACATAACAGCAAAGTTGTGGGAGCTAATTGCCTTTGGAATATGTAAGAAGCAACTAGGGAATGATGGATGCATATGGCATTTTGAGGTGGGTTGGGATAAAGGTTTGGGATCATAATGTTTGTTTAGCATTGCAAATCATTGATCTAGTGTGGCATGCCCAGTGGTTTTAACAAGTTATTGATTATAATATACCATCATCCCATTACATTGTGGTTGTAGAGCTTTGTATGAACATATGAGGTGATACAGTCTATGACATTTACATTGGAGTTGTAAAGCAATTTAGTCAGCCTAGACTTATGCATAAAGATTTTGGACCGATTTTAATCTCATTGAAAAAGATATGAATGAGACTTTAGGTGTGGATGAGCATTCTTTCATACAAGGGCCCTTTAAAAGAAACACTAGAAGATAAAATCCATAAAACACATTAAAATGAGTTTATAAAAATTCAACATAAAAAACCAATTTACTATATAAAACCACATGTTTTCAATATAATATTTTAGGTTTTATAACTTAGTAGAAAGATCAAACAAACCATTCTAGCATTCTTACTAGCAATAAATTTTCTTTTTTTTCATTCTTAACATAAATTTCCACAATCCTAAATAAAAACTTTTCCATTAATTATTTTTTCATTTCCAAATTGGTTGGCCTAGACTCCTTTGGCAGTGAATAAGTAGTAGTCAATTTTGATTTTTATCAAAAGGGCCATCTCCTTTGAAAGTTGAAAGTTCAAACTTTCTAAAAATGCTTGAATTTAAAGGCATTCCCTAAGTTGGGAGAATTGTTGACTTATGACATTCAATTATAAGTTGGGGCTTAAAATGTTTATGCCTTGATTTTTAGTAATGAATAAAATTATAAAATCTGAAACTTGAATGCAGTCACTTTGTTACAGAATTGCACATACAAACCATCAAACAACTTTAATTCAATAAATATATTATAGAAATTTTTTAAAATTCTATAAGGATATTCTATATGTTGCTTCATATTGCACAAGAACTTTTTCTAGTGCAAATGACACAATTAAAACAAAACTTTATAACAGTTTTTGAGTTAATTATTTTAAAAAACATAATATTTTATTTTTTGATTCTCAAATCCTAAAATGTGTGAAATTGCACTATAACTTCATCAAAAAAGTGCTCAATGTACTTTTTATACCATTTGCCTCACTTTCTTTAAATGTTACTAAAGACTAATGAGTTTGTCTATGATCTTTTGCTTATATATATGGTAGAAATGGTCACTCAATGTTTAACTATATATAGCTTCAATGAGCTGGGTTTATAGTTAGATGTACTAAAATTTTGTTATACCTTTTTGCTTAGTTTTGTATGACACTTGAGTGATGCTTGACTAGGAGTACCATGGTTAGTGGCACTAATAAACACCTATCTTTTATAAGAGAGAGACTTTTCAAGAGTCACTCTTTGTACTATTAATCTAGAAATGAGTAAAAACTATATAGTTTTTACCTAGTACAAAATTCTTCACCACTCTACACATATTCATTGCATCTCTATTCTATGTGTCAAGCTTTAAAACCTTCCTAAGCTCAAGCTTAAACAAATCCTCACTATTATATCCTTGACTTACAATCTTCTCAAAAAAACTTACTGGAATGCCAATGGCACATAGCCTATAGATATAATCACTTAATTCTAACCTATATAGCTCCTTAAATCAAGCATGACTTAAAACCATTCATGTGAATGAAATAGTAGAAGAAACAATAAAAGTAAAATGAAGAAGCATTTTTTACCTTTTCTTATTAGCCAATCACTTTGCACCTCATGCATAAATTGCTTGGTGTCTAGATCGCTTCATCTAATTTACACTATGGGGAAAACATGGTTAAATTGAAAACCCCAATAAACTCTAGAGCAAAACCTTTGCATGAAGTTTGTATATTAAAAGTAACAAAAAAAAAAGAAAAAACACATAATATTTAGTATTTACTTTGAAACTTTTTTCCTTAATATTCATTAGAGTTTTTTAACAAAAAATCTTTCATAATCATTCAAATGTGGTTGAACTTCCCTAATTTCATCCATTTCTATGCTTGATTTGTTAAATCTTTCTTGCTCACTAGGTGGTTGTGCATGAAATTTCTCAAATACATTCAACCATTAAATTTCATCTTTAAACTAAGATTTTTAAAAGTTAAATCAAAAACTATACAGCATAAATAGTATAAAAGCACCAAGTTATTATACATAGTTAATTGATAAATTTTCCATTTATCTAATCCTCAGCCAATCTCCAAATACCCTAAAGACCTTTAAATAATTGTTCAATCTGAAGGATAACCAACTTTGATGTAAAATATCCAAGTCAAACTTGGTAATCCACATGTTGTTATGAATTTAACATATATTCTAGGGGAAATTCAAGAGCAAAAATCGATCTAAAAATTAAAAAGGGGGAAGAGAAGAATTAGACTTATAAGCCTATAAACTCTACTTGCTTTTTAGATCTTGAGTGCAATTTGTTTTATCTTCTTAGTAAGAACTATAAATAATACAAATAGATATTGATTCTTTCAAAGATAGAAAATCTCAATAAGGTCTATGGAAAAAGATTGTTAAAAGATTTAGCAGTTAAATAAAACTTATAAAAAGCAATAAGATTTCAATATTCTACACTCTCTATTTTTTGTATAAGAGTTCAATATAATAATGCTTATTGAATATATGCTTAATCACTTTACTCTACTTGTATTGAAGTATAGGAGAGCCTAAAGTTAGGCTCAATCACATTACTCTACCTATATTGAAGTATAAGAGAGCCCAAAGTTACAATCACCTTACTCTACCTGTATTGAAGTATAATAGAGCTTAAAGTTACAAGCAATAAAACCCCAACCCCAAGAGGTAACCCAACCCAATATTATTCAAAACCAAATACTCTTAACCAATTGAAAAAGGGGTGCATTTTATTTATAGACTCTTTCCCTTTATATTTAGACTGTATACTAGAATCATTTAATATGTGTAGAAAATCCTCTTTAATCAACTAAAAGCCATGTTTTCTTTATGAAAGTCCACCTTATAAACCCTTTTAAATGAACCCTAAAACTTATATATATTTTAGAAGACCATCTAGCTACATATTATTAAGCTTCCTAATGTACTTGGAGAGCTGTATGTTTAAAGTTTATCTTTTTGAGTCATAAAGCACACAAACTGTCATGTTGTGCTTGAAAGTCCCCATCCATGATATGCTCAAATGGGACTAGGGTGATAAATAGCCATACCACTAGAGCAATAGCCTAGCATACAGATTCTTGTTCTGGTGAAAAGGGTTCTAGAAAACCATATTAGAGCTTGGAAATAGGCATTCTCTTCAGTGCCATAACCATGCTCTACAAGATTTTTCATAATAAAGTGGTGTGCAAAATTAACAGGTAAGAGATTATTGAAGTTTCAAATGGGGCAACCACAGGTTAGTTGAGGTTCAAATTTAGATAGAGATATAGGAATTGGATTGGAAATTTCATGCATAAAGATTTCTCCATTCATGAGCTTTGTGAGCTTGAGCAGGACAACAACATCTATTCATCAAGCTTTTTTTCAGCTCCAATCTCACTGCCATTGGCTATGATAGGCATATCTTGGACATGGGTACCAATTGCAACAATATTACATTGGGATGGAGTTAAAATCTTATTTAGATCTAGCTCCAAAAAAAACTAACAAGCACCTACTATTATTTTCTTATCCTTATTACACCCTCTGTCACTTTTATCAATGTCTTTACTCTCCTTATCTTTTAGAAGACTATTAGCTAGCAATACCTCATTTTGAGTACAGTTCAAAAATTGTATAGTTGCATAATTGGTTTGAAGCTAAAAACTCCTTTAAAAAGCTCTAAGAGATTATATAAAGAGTTATTAATTACTATTACTCTAGCCTCTTTAACCTTATAGCATACATCAAAGACCTCTAAAGGATGGTATTTTTTATGCCTCCCCATCCCAATACACTACACAATAACTCTTGAGTTATATCCTTAGAATTTGTGTAGTATAGACCCAAATGCTTAGTTGTTCTGGAGGCATTAAGGGCATATTTAGTAGTCCCTTAGGTGACAATTTAGATTCTTGTAGGATAATTTGCTACACTATGTAGTACTAATTGTTTTTGGGAAATAATGCTTTATTTTATTTTAAAAAACTTATTTAAATTTTTCAATAAAATAAAAAATTTACTAGAAATATTTTAATAACTATATAAAATTATAATTAAATTAAATTAAAAATTTCATTATAAATAAATAATAAGTAATAAATCTTTAATATAAAGGAATGTGCTATATTATCCTGTATTTATAATATTATTTAATGAAATTTAATGATTGAGTTTAATATAACCATGTCCAATATTTAACAAGCAGTGCCTTTATGGTTGAAGCTTTAGACTAAGCTTTAGTGGCCAGAAATATTGTATGGTTCCTTACTCTAATTCTTTATGTAGAAGTTGCATATGAGCAAGATACTGAAATGTAGAGGCAAAAGTTCAATTATAATTGTTGAGAAAGAGGAGTACAGGAAAGCCTAAGAATAACATGATTTATATTAGTGATAATTAAGAATAATTATATTAAAATTTAATTAGCAATGGAGTAGAGAAATTTTTAAAAGGAGAAAATCACAACAGTTCATTATTAGTGGGTCATGAATTTGTGAGACAATCCATTTGTCACAAATGCCTGTAAAACAAAGAACTGACTGGTGAAACATATGGGCTGGAAATCTTTGGGATAATAGATTCAAACACAGAGAAAGAAAAAGTTTCGCAATTTTTTTGCTCGGGGATTGGCTCCAGAGACCCAATGGTGGCAATCCCATTGGAAAAGCCCTGGGTGATTTGGAATGGAATCAGTTCATGGTAGAAATGTAGAGGATGCCAAGGGCAGTCCCATTCCCATAGATAATGTGTATCTGCCATTCAACATTGGAGATGCAAGGAAAAATTGCACAGTAGCTAGGGTGACAGCTGGAAATACTCACCAGATACTACAAGATTGCACCCCATTGGGCACAAATGGACTGTAAACAAACCAGGTAGATAACCAGGTAGAATAAACAATAAAAGTAAAATGAAAAAGTATTTTTTACCTTTTCTTATTAGCTGATCACTTTGCACCTCATGCATAAATTGTTTGGTGTCTAGATCACTTCATCTAATTTACATTATGGGGAAAACATGGTTGAATTAAAAACCCAATAAACTCTAGAGCAAAACCTTTGCATGAAGTTTGTATATTAAAAGTAACAAAAAAAGAAAAAAACACATAATGTTTAGTATTTACTTTGAAACTTTTTGCCTTGATATTAATTAGATCTTTTTAACAAAAAATCTTTCATAATCATTCAAAAGTGGTTGAACTTCCCTAATTTCATCCATTTCTATGCTTGATTTGTTAAATATTTCTAGCTCACTAGGTGGTTGTGCATAAAATTTCTCAAATACGTTCAACCATTAAATTTCATCTTTAAAATAAGATTTTTAAAAGCTAAATCAAAAACTATACAGCATAAATAGTATAAAAGCACCAAGTTATTATACATAGTTAGTTGATAAATTTTCCATTTATCTAATCCTCAACCAATCTCCAATACCCCAAAGACCTTTAAATTATTATTCAATCTAAAGGATAACCAACTTTGATGCAAAAATATCCAAGTCAAACTTGGTAATCCACATGTTATGAATTTAACATATGTTCTAGGGGAAATTCAAGAGCAAAAATCGATCTAAAGATTAAAAAGGGGGAAGAAAAGAATTAAACTTATAAGCCTATAAACTCTACTTGCTCTTTGGATCTTAAGTGCAATTTTTTTTATCTTCTTAGTGAGAACCATAGATAATACAAATAGATGTTGATTCTTTCAAAGATAGAAAAGCTCAATGAGGTATATGGAAAAATATTGTTAAAAGATTTATCAATTAAATAAAACTTATAAAAAGCAATGAGATTTTTATATTCTACACTCTCTATTTTTTGTATAAGAGTTCAATATAATAATGCTCATTGAATATATGCTTAATCACCTTACTCTACCTATATTGAAGTATAAGAGAGCCCAAAGTTAAGCTCAATCACCTTACTCTACCTGTATTGAGGTATAAGAGAGCCCAAAGTTACAATTACTTTACTCTACCTGTATTGAAGTATAGGAGAGCATAAAGTTACAAGTAATACAACCCCAACCCCATGAGGTAACCCAATCTAGCATTATTCAAAACCAAAGACGCTTAACCCAAATCTCATAATACTTTTAACCAATTGAAAAAGGGGTGCATTTTGTTTATAGACTCTTTCCTTTTATATTTAGACCATATACTAGAATCATTTAATATCCTCTTTAATCAACTAAAAGCTATGTTTTCTTTATGAAATGCCACCTTATAAACCTTTTTAAATAAACCTTAAAACTTATATATATATTTTAGAAGACCACCTAGCTACATATCATTGAGCTTCCTAATGTACTTGGAGAGTTGTATGTTTAAAGTTTAGCTTTTTGACTCATAAAGCACACAAACTATCATGTTGCACTTGAAAGTCCCCATCCATGATATGCTCAAATGGGACTAGGGTGATAAATAGCCATACCACTAGAGCAATATCCTAATATACAGATTCTTGTCTTGGTGAAAAGAGTTTTTAAAAGCCATATTAGAGCCTGGAAATAGGCATTCTCTCCAGTGCCATAACCACGCTCTACAAGAGCTTTCATAATAAAGTGGTGTGCAAAATTAACAGGTAAGAGATTACTGAAGTTTCAAATGGGGTAACCACAGGTTAGTTGATGTTCAAATCTAGATAGAGATATAGGGATTGGATTGGAAATTTCATGCACAAGGATTTCTCCATTCATGAGCTTTGTGAGCTTGAGCAAGATAACAACACCTGTTCGTCAAGCTTTTTTACAGCACCACTCTCACTGCCATTGTCTATGATAGGCATATCTTGGACATGGGTATCAACTGTGACAACACTACATTGGGATGGAGTTAAAATCTTATTTAGATCCAGCTCCAAAAAAAACTAACAAACACCTACTATTACTTTCTTATCTTGATTACACCCTCTCTCACTTTTATCAATGTTTTTACTCTCCTTGTCTTTGAGAAGACTACTAGCTAGCAATACCTTATTTTGAGTATAGTTCAAAAATTGTATGGCTACATAATTGGTTTGAAGCTAAAAACTCCTTTAAAATAATCCAAGAGATTACATAAAGAGTTTGGTTATTATTACTCTAGCCTCTTTAACCTTGTAGCATACATTGAAGGCTTCTAGAGGATGATATTTTATATGCCTCCCCATCACACAATAACTCTTGAGTTATATCCTTAGAATTTGTGTAGTATAGGCCCAAATGCTTAGTTGTTCTGGGGGCACTAAGGGCATATTTAGCAGTCCCCTAGGTAACAATTTAGAGTCTTGTAGGATAATTTGCTATGCTATGTAGTAATAATTGTTTTTGGAAAATAATGCTTTATTATTTTTAAAAAAAAATTATTTAAATTTTTTAATAAAATAAAACATTTTACTAGAAATATTTTAACAAGAAGTGCCTTTATGGTTGAAGCTTTAGACTAAGCTCTAGTGGCCAGAAATATTGTATAGTTTCTTACTTAGGTAGAAGTTGCATCTGAGCAAGATACTGAAAAGTAGAGGCAAAAGTTCAATTATAATTGTTGAGAAAGAGGGCCTAAGAATAACATGATTTTTATTAGTGATAATTAAGAATAATAATATTAAACTTTAATTAGCAACGGATTAGAGAAAATTTTAAAAGGAGAAAATCACAACAGTTCATTATTAGTGGATCATGAATTTGTGAGACAATCCAAGAACTGACTGGTGAAACAAATGGGCTGGAGACCTTCGAGATAATAGATTCAAACACAGAGAAAGAAAAAGTTTGGCAATTGTTTTCCTTGGGGATTGGCTCCAGTGGTGGCGATCCCATTGGAAAAGCCCTGGGTGATTGTGGAGTGGAATCAGTTCATGGTAGAAATGTGGAGGATGCCAAGGGCAGTCCCACTCCCACTGCCCCATTAATGTGTATCTACCAATCAACATTTGAGATGCAAGGAAAAATTGCACAGTAGCTAGGGTGACAGGTGGAAATACTCACCAGATACTACAAGATTGCACCCCATTGGGCACAAATGGACTGTAAACAAACCAGGTAGATAACCAGGTAAAAAAGCATGCTAAGGGTTCGGCAATGTTATTCTTTTTGGGCAGTCTTAGGCTTGCAAGTGATTTGTCGTTGACTTGCGCATTGTAAACAAGGATGTGTAAACGTTTTGGTAGGACCAGCATGGACCAGCTAATGGAAAACGTGCAACTTATGGGACATACTGGTTACGTGCACGGAATAACATATGGTGAACCATGGAATTAAAAATGTGAGATGTGATCTCTGTAGGATAAATACCTCTTCTCCTGCCCCTGTTTCATAACCCACAGAGGAGTGTAGAAAGCAAAAGCTGTTTTCAGGACCGATCAAACAGTTTTCATTTCCAAATGGCTGCAATCTTGTTGATGACCGTGTTGCTCATGATGGCTGGAAGATGGTGTGCATTGGCAAGAGAAAAGATAGAGCGAGATCTCTAGCGTCACTCCACCCCATGAGACATGCCCACAAGATCTTGTGGTATATGTACTGGGTGGAATTCCCCTTCCTCTCACAAAAGACGCATGAATCTCCAGGTGTGGTCATAGCTCCTACACCGATTAAAGCCAGCTTGCGCGAGGTAAAGTTCGTTTTCGTTTTCTCTGCTTTGTGCTACTTGAGCTACTGCTGCAGGATATCTATGCGAAGGTCATGTAAGAGGCCAAGACTTTGGAACTCACTCGGAGTTGGAGTTTTTGTCATCCCCAAGAGCTGTGCAGACATTTCCGGAGCCACCAATGGACATTCCATCGTGGATTCGTGAAATTTCATTAGGAGGACATAGAAAATCATTTAAACACATATTAAGTTCACGAAATCTATCAAGTATTAAAATGTCTATTCAGCAATTAAACAATGGCTTGATACAAATTCTTCCTTTGTATTCGTTGTCTGATGTCGTTGTAGTATAGTGGTGAGTATTTCCGCCTGTCACGCGGACGACCCGGGTTCGATCCCCGGCAACGGCGAGATTACGAGCAAACATGCTTATAATTATAAACTTTATTTGATCAATTGGATTAATAAGTAATAACAAAACTTTACTTAAGGTATTTCTATGCATGCATTTGCTGAAAGGGACAACGTAATCCTCCATCGTAGTATGGTCCAATCTTGCCGGATTTCAGCACTCCCAGCTCCGCCAGCTTGTATCCCTTCTCAAATGCTGGTGGCCGATACACATTCACGTTGAGCTGCCGGTACTCTTCCGGATTGGCAGCGGGATTGGGACACCAGTCCACCTCAATGCTGCCCTTCGCATCCTCCACACGTCTGGGAGGCATAAATGCGGACACGCAGCTCCCGGCCAGCAGCTTGAACGCACCCAAGATGATCCACTCCACGATCACGGGGGGCTTTTCCAATCCAACAGCGCTCCTGATTGTGGGATCGATGAGCGCGCAGATCCCAGTCTCTACCAGCGGCTGCACGGGCTGAGGAAACGCGTCCAGCACCAGATGCTTGAGATCCTGGACGATGCTCTTGTTCTTGTCCGTGAAGATGGCGTTCTTGGCCTCGTACTCGCGAATGTACTCTCGCATCTCGGAAATGCTGTCTGGGATGTTTGTGATGCCCATCCTCACGCCCACGTCGTGCCACACAACATACGCGGCCTCCTTCTCGTTGTCGGTCCACTTGCGGAATCCAAACTTCTCCGAGAAATCAATGGGACTGATCACGTTGAGGCAGAGGACGTAGGCGAATTGGTCGTTTGGGATCTTGAATTTGTTGTGGATTCCATTCAATCTCCTCACCGCGTACGAGCCGCGATCGCTGTCGACGTGGTGGTGGATCATCTCGCTCACCAGAATGTTGGTCTCGGCAGCGCGCTTCTCGGGATCCTTGAGGCCGTACTTGGTCTTGAAGAGCAGATTTGTGATCCCGGGGATGCCCAGCGTGCGGATGGTGCCAAACTCGAGCGCCTTTTGTGAGAGGAAGGGGAATTCCACCGAGTACATATACCACAAGATCTTGTGGGCATCTCTCACGGGGTGGAGTGATGCTAGAAATCTCGCTCTCTCTTTTCTCTTGCCAATGCACACCATCTTCCATGCTGCAGCCATCACGAGCAACACGATCATCAACAAGATTGCAGCCATTCTGAAATGGTTGCGTTGTGAAAACTGTTTGATCTAAAATCTGTGCGTGCAAAAGAAAGAACTAGGTTGGTGAAACATGGGCAAGAGAAGGGGTATTTATACCAGTGATCCAACAGAGATCACATTTCACATTTTTTATTCATGGAGCACTAACGTGCACGCTGTTTGATCTGTGCATTCTTTCAGCCACACAATAAAAAAATCTATAGTCCCCTTATTGTACGTTTTTACAACGTGTGGTCTATGCAATTTTTGGGTCACAAGTACACTCTGACACAGAGCTGCTGGCTTTCGGGAAGGGCCCCCCCCCCCCCGCCCCCTGTTATATTCAGGCCATGATGTCACAAGAGCAACACAGTACAAGCATCACCCTGCATCAGCAACGTCCTTAGAAGGTAGAAGTGCACACTAAGCTTGCTGCTGCTCAACGAGCACACCGTCAACTTTTGGCAAGTCTGCGAAACGCGAACATATATCGATGGGATGCGACAGATCTGCGACGCACACATTACAGCACCCCTGATCCTCCTGTATTGGTGCCCGGAATTCGGGCTCTGTAACCAATTCCCATATGGACTGCTATGCATGGACACAGGTCTCATGCCAACAGAAATCCTGGCGTGGAGAGACACACTCCAATTCCTCCTAACCGCCCGCAGAGACACTGTGTGTGTGTGGCAATTCAAGACTCCCAGTTGCTCGCAGACAGTCACAACACCGGCTGGTGGTATGACTGTAGGCGACGGACAAAGAAACTTAACGTCGATCTGGACACTCTCCTCCAGCAACCAGTTACCACTGTCCCCGATAGCTGGATCAGCCTGGCATTCAAAAGCTGGCTATGTGGCGCAGATCGCAAGACAAAATTCCAATACTATCTCTCACCAATGTAAACATCACTCGAACAATCGGGCCTCCAGTCTACAACCCACTCGGCTAGAAACGCTTCGAGATACTGACCAGAGATGCACAATCTCCATAGCGTAATCGGAGCGTGGTGACGGCCTGGGCAGACCGGCGATGCCCGGTCCGCGAACAGGAGGTCAAGGACGTGGACGTGGAAGATGCCCAGGCTACACATGGCTGAGGCTACTCTCTCTCTAGACCGTTATGAAACCAGTAAAGTGAATAATAATTCATTATTAGTGGACAATCAAGCAAAGAACTGACTGCCGAACATATGGGCTGGAGACCTTTGAGATAATAGATTCAAAGACAGAGAAAGAAAAAGTTTGGCAATTGTTTTGCTTGGGGAGACCCTATTGTGGCAATCCCATTGGAAAAGCCCTGGGTGATTGTGGACTGGAATCAGTTCAAGCTGCTGGTAAAAATGTCGAGGATGCCAAGGGCAGTTCCACTCCTGCTGCCAATCCCAGAAGCTAGTATCTGCCATTCAACATTTGAGATGCAAGATAAAATTGCACAGTAGCCAGGGTGACAGGTGGAAATACTCACCAGATACTACAAGATTGCATCCTCCATTGGGCACAAATGGACTGTAAACAAACCAGGTAGATAAAAAACGATCGCATGCTAAGGGTTAGGCAATGTTATTCTTTTCAGGTGGTCTTACTGAAGTATATGTCGTAAACAAGTGGAAGCATAGTGGACGATGAATGGATATACTCAGATATCATCATACCTCTACATATACAATCTCAAGAGTCGTGACTCTCTCTAGCCTACATGGATCTATGTGGTAGCACCACATGCCATGTAGACCTCTCATGTTATGGGGAGCGTACATCTCCAATAGTATAAGCTTGCAAGTGATTTGTCGTTGAATTGTGCATCATAAACAAGGATGTGTAAAGGTTTTCGTAGGACCGGCATGGAATGGAAAACGTGCAACTTATGGGACATACTGGTTACGTGCATACCAGCACATCACCTGAGCTGTGTTCGTGCGCAGAATCTCGCGAGCGCATCACCCTGAACCACAATAAATAGAGTGTACTTGTGACCCAAAAATTGCATAGACCACATGTTGTAAACGTACAATAAGGGGACTATAGATTTTTTGATTGATGTTAAGTGTGTGGCTGAAAGAAAGCACAGATCAAACAGCGTGCACGTTAGTGCTACATGAATAGAAAACGTGAAATGTGATCTCTGTTGGATCACTGGTATAAATACCCCTTCTCTTGCCCATGTTTCACCAACCTAGTTCTTTCTTTTGCACGCACAGATTTTAGATCAAACAGTTTTCACAACGCAACCATTTCAGAATGGCTGCAATCTTGTTGACGATCGTGTTGCTCGTGATGGCTGCAGCATGGAAGATGGTGTGCATTGGCAAGAGAAAAGAGAGAGCGAGATTTCTAGCGTCACTCCACCCCGTGAGAGATGCCCACAAGATCTTGTGGTATATGTACTCGGTGGAATTCCCCTTCCTCTCACAAAAGGCGCTCGAGTTTGGCACCATCCGCACGCTGGGCATCCCCGGGATCACAAATCTGCTCTTCAAGACCAAGTACGGCCTCAAGGATCCCGAGAAGCGCGCTGCCGAGACCAACATTCTGGTGAGCGAGATGATCCACCACCACGTCGACAGCGATCGCGGCTCGTACGCGGTGAGGAGATTGAATGGAATCCACAACAAATTCAAGATCCCAAACGACCAATTCGCCTACGTCCTCTGCCTCAACGTGATCAGTCCCATTGATTTCTCCGAGAAGTTTGGATTCCGCAAGTGGACCGACAACGAGAAGGAGGCCGCGTATGTTGTGTGGCACGACGTGGGCGTGAGGATGGGCATCACAAACATCCCAGACAGCATTTCCGAGATGCGAGAGTACATTCGCGAGTACGAGGCCAAGAACGCCATCTTCACGGACAAGAACAAGAGCATCGTCCAGGATCTCAAGCATCTGGTGCTGGACGCGTTTCCTCAGCCCGTGCAGCCGCTGGTAGAGACTGGGATCTGCGCGCTCATCGATCCCACAATCAGGAGCGCTGTTGGATTGGAAAAGCCCCCCGTGATCGTGGAGTGGATCATCTTGGGTGCGTTCAAGCTGCTGGCCGGGAGCTGCGTGTCCGCATTTATGCCTCCCAGACGTGTGGAGGATGCGAAGGGCAGCATTGAGGTGGACTGGTGTCCTAATCCCGCTGCCAATCCGGAAGAGTACCGGCAGCTCAACGTGAATGTGTATCGGCCACCAGCATTTGAGAAGGGATACAAGCTGGCGGAGCTGGGAGTGCTGAAATCCGGCAAGATTGGACCATACTACGATGGAGGATTACGTTGTCCCTTTCAGCAAATGCATGCATAGAAATACCTTAAATAAATTGTTATGGTTTTGTTATTACTTATAAATCCAATTGATTAATCTCGCCGTTGCCGGGGATCGAACCCAGGTCGTCCGCGTGACAGGCGGAAATACTCACCACTATACTACAATGACATCAGACAACTAATAGAACTTAATTGCGCTCCTCGGACCGTTGGTTCGCGGAAGGAACCCTTGGGTATTATGTTGCGGGACGGCATGTCTGCGTTGAGCGGTTGCGGTTGTCTCGGGGCCCTTTGGATCCAACGACCAGTACCTGCTCTCCATCCGACGCACGAGTGTGTGCCACGCACGCGGGCCCCCTCTGGACGGCGTGGATTGCCGGACGCTTGACAAGCAGCTCAATGTGGTGCATGGTTTTTGGGAGAAACGGGACAGTGAGCCTCTTTCTCCTCTTCTTCTCTCCCCTCTCCTCCTCCATCGCATTAGGGATTGCGCTATCCCTTCCGCCGCCATGAATCGCAGGCGCGTCGCTCCAGATTTTGGATACAATGCAGGGGTGCGCCGCGAATCCCATCCAGATTTGGGCAAGGCAATGCGGTGGATGATCTTCAAGGCGATCGATCTAGCTCCATTGGGAGAGGCGGCGAGGATTTGAAGCATCTGGATCGCGTATTATGCAAGCATCGAGCTCCGGCGCCGCGAAATATCACTGTGGATAGGCAGAGTAGCTCAGGATAGGGATTTCGGGCATCCGGCATCATGCCTCCCAGTAGAAGAAGCTCATCGGCGTCCCTCCTCCAGCAGCGCGGCAAGGGAGGCACAAAGCCTACTGCCATCACAAACTGGATTCCCTGCCAGGCTGCAGTAACATTCACCACAAATAAGATGAAAAACATGCTGGAACAGACGCTTACGAAAGAGTGAGCACGCCACTCCCGGTGTTCAGGTTTGTCATCTTATTGTTATCCAGCTGGACATTAACAAGGGATGAAATCAATTGCTGAACAGACATTTTAATACTTGATAGAGTTGAATATATGTTTAAATGATTTCTATGTCCTAAAGTGAATTTCATGGACTGTCGGCTCAGGAAACGTCTGCACAGCTCTTGGGGATGACAAAAACTCCACCTCCGAGTGAGTTCCAAAGTCTTGGCCTCTTACATGACCTTCGCATAGATATCCTGCAGCAGTAGCTCAAGTAGCACAAAGCAGAGAAAACGAAAACGAACTTTACCTCGCGCAAGCTGGCTTTGATCGGTGTAGGAGCTATGACCACACCTGGAGATTCATGTTGGCACAAACTAACCAAGATATGAATGGTGCCAAACTCGAGCGTCTTTTGTGAGGGGAAGGGGAATTCCACCCAGTACATATACCACAAGATCTTGTGGGCATCTCTCACGGGGTGGAGTGACGCTAGAAATCTCACTCTATCTTTTCTCTTGCCAATGCACACCATCTTCCAGCCATCATGAGCAACACGGTCATCAACAAGATTGCAGCCATTTGGAAATGAAAACTGTTTGATCGGTCCTGAAAACAGCTTTTGCTTTCTACACTCCTCTGTGGGTTATGAAACAGGGGCAGGAGAAGAGGTATTTATCCTACAGAGATCACATCTCACATTTTTAATTCCATGGTTCACCATATGTTATTCCGTGCACGTAACCAGTATGTCCCATAAGTTGCACGTTTTCCATTAGCTGGTCCATGCTGGTCCTACCAAAACGTTTACACATCCTTGTTTACAATGCGCAAGTCAACGACAAATCACTTGCAAGCCTAAGACCGCCCGAAAAGAATAACATTGCCGAACCCTTAGCATGCTTTTCTACCTGGTTATCTACCTGGTTTGTTTACAGTCCAATCTTGTAGTATCTGGTGAGTATTTCCACCTGTCACCCTGGCTACTGTACAATTTTTCCTTGCATCTCAAATGTTGATTGGCAGATACACATTAATGGGGCAGTGGGAGTGGGACTGCCCTTGGCATCCTCCACATTTCTACCATAAACTGATTCCACTCCACAATCACCCAGGGCTTTTCCAATGGGATCGCCACCACTGGAGCCAATCCCCGAGGAAAACAATTGCCAAACTTTTTCTTTCTCTGTGTTTGAATCTATTATCTCGAAGGTCTCCAGCCCATTTGTTTCACCAGTCAGTTCTTGGATTGTCTCACAAATTCATGATCCACTAATAATGAACTGTTGTGATTTTCTCCTTTTAAAATTTTCTCTAATCCGTTGCTAATTAAAGTTTAATATTATTATTCTTAATTATCACTAATAAAAATCATGTTATTCTTAGGCCCTCTTTCTCAACAATTATAATTGAACTTTTGCCTCTACTTTTCAATATCTTGCTCAGATGCAACTTCTACCTAAAGAATCAGAGTAAGGAACTATACAATATTTCTGGCCACTAGAGCTTAGTCTAAAGCTTCAACCATAAAGGCACTTCTTGTTAAAATATTTCTAGTAAAATGTTTTATTTTATTAAAAAAAAATTTAATTTTTTTTTTAAAAAAAAATAATAAAGCATTATTTTCCAAAAACAATTATTACTACATAGCATAGCAAATTATCCTACAAGACTCTAAATTGTCACCTAGGGGACTCCTAAATATGCCCTTAGTGCCCCCAGAACAACTAAGCATTTGGGCCCATAGTACACAAATTCTAAGGATATGACTCAAGAGTTATTGTGTGATGGGGAGGCATAAAAAATGTCATCCTCTAGAAGCCTTCAATGTATGCTACAAGGTTAAAGAGGCTAGAGTAATAATAACCAAACTCTTTATGTAATCTCTTGGAATTTTTTAAAGGAGTTTTTAGCTTCAAACCAATTGTGTAGCCATACAATTTTTGAACTATACTCAAAATAAGGTATTGCTAGCTAGTAGTCTTCTCAAAGACAAAGAGAGTAAAAACATTGATAAAAGTGAGAGAGGGTGTAATCAAGATAAGAAAGTAATAGTAGGTGTTTGTTAGTTTTTTATGGAGCTGGATCTAAATAAGATTTTAACTCCATCCCAATGTAGTGTTGTCACAGTTGATACCCATGTCCAAGATATGCCCATCATAGACAATGGCAATGAGAGTGGTGCTGTAAAAAAGCTTGATGAACAGGTGTTGTTACCTTGCTCAAGCTCACAAAGCTCATGAATGGAGAAATCCTTGTGCATGAAATTTCCAATCCAATCCCTATATCTCTATCTAGATTTGAACCTTAACTAACCTGTGGTTACCCCATTTGAAACTTCAGTAATCTCTTACCTGTTAATTTTGCACACCACTTTATTATGAAAGCTCTTGTAGAGCGTGGTTATGGCACTGGAGAGAATGCCTATTTCCAGGCTCTAATATGGCTTTTTAAAACTCTTTTCACCAAGACAAGAATCTGTATATTAGGATATTGCTCTAGTGGTATGGCTATTTATCACCCTAGTCCCATTTGAGCATATCATGGATGGGGACTTTCAAGTGCAACATGATAGTTTGTGTGCTTTATGAGTCAAAAAGCTAAACTTTAAACATACAACTCTCCAAGTACATTAGGAAGCTCAATGATATGTAGCTAGGTGGTCTTCTAAAATATATATATAAGTTTTAAGGGTCATTTAAAAAAGGTTTATAAGGTGGCATTTCATAAAGAAAACATGGCTTTTAGTTGATTAAAGAGGATATTAAATGATTCTAGTATATGGTCTAAATATAAAAGGAAAGAGTCTATAAACAAAATGCACCCCTTTTTCAATCGGTTAAAAGTATTATAAGATTTGGGTTAAGCGTCCTTGGTTTTGAATAATTCTAGATTGGGTTACCTCATGGGGTTGGGGTTGTATTACTTGTAACTTTATGCTCTCCTATACTTCAATACAGGTAGAGTAAAGTAATTGTAACTTTGGGCTCTCTTATACCTCAATACAGGTAGAGTAAGGTGATTGAGCTTAACTTTGGGCTCTCTTATACTTCAATATAGGTAGAGTAAGGTGATTAAGCATATATTCAATGAGCATTATTATATTGAACTCTTATACAAAAAATAGTAGAAATCTCATTGCTTTTTATAAGTTTTATTTAATTGATAAATCTTTTAACAATCTTTTTCCATATACCTCATTGAGCTTTTCTATCTTTGAAAGAATCAACATCTATTTGTATTATCTATGGTTCTCACTAAGAAGATAAAAAAAATTGCACTTAAGATCCAAAGAGCAAGTAGAGTTTATAGGCTTATAAGTTTAATTCTTCTCTTCCCCCTTTTTAATCTTTAGATTGATTTTTGCTCTTGAATTTCCCCTAGAACATATGTTAAATTCATAACATGTGGATTACCAAGTTTGACTTGGATATTTTTGCATCAAAGTTGGTTATCCTTTAGATTGAATAATAATTTAAAGGTCTTTGGGGTAATGGAGATTGGCTGAGAATTAGATAAATGGAAAATTTATCAATTAACTATGTATAATAACTTGGTGCTTTTATACTATTTATGCTGTATAGTTTTGGACTTAGCTTTTAAAAATCTTAGTTTAAAGATGAAATTTAATGGTTGAACGTATTTGAGAAATTTCATGCACAACCACCTAGTGAGCAAGAAAGATTTAACAAATCAAGCATAGAAATGGATGAAATTAGGGAAGTTCAACCACATTTGAATGATTATGATAACAATATGTGTAGAGTGGTGAAGGGTGTGGGGGGCAACCCCGCCAGTAGCTCCTCCGGCATGGTATCCCGGAATTGGTCCAACACCCGTTGGATCACTAAAGGTACTTCTTCCATTCCTGTCTTTTTGTCACTTCTCACCGAGAGTAAGCACAAAAATGCAGCCTTAATCCCTTTAGTGAGTTGTCCTCTCATGGACACCAGGTTTAAGCACGAATCTTTGGCCTTACATTGTCCTACCTTTAGATCCTGGGCCTCCACCCTGGATCTTCTTCCTTGGGCATTCGCTAATACCACAAGGTTCTTACCTTGTCCATGCAGGGCTACCACGAACCAATTAAACCAATCCATCCTGAAGATCACGTCAAATCCCGCCATGTCCAACACGGTGAAATCCATGTCTACTTTCCAAGTCTCTACTTCGACTCTCGCTTGTTGAAGTACCTCATCAGTGCTTTGGCTACCTTGAACAAACTCTATAGTCCTTGGTTTGCCCAGCCGCTGCACTGTTAGTCCGACTTGCCGGACTATGTCTGCAGCCACAAAATTATCCGAAGCACCTGTGTGAATAAGGATCTTAACAAAGCTACCTCCCAGCTTCTCTCGGAGGGCTAGTAAATGTCGCGAATGACTCTCTACCAAAGTTGCTCATGTAATGAGTAACTTTGAACTAGGGATTGGATCACATACCTTAATTTGGACTTCACCCGACTTAATGGCCATATTGGCTCTGGCCTTCTTCGGGTAGGGACATTCCCTCGAAAAGTGTTCCGCTTCACTGCAGTTATAGCATATGTTGTTTCCCACGCTGCTAAATGACTTGACTTTCTTATCCGTGGGTTTGTCTCTTTTTGCTTGACTCCCCCACGTACTTGCTCGCTGGCCACCGGATTTGCCTTTCTGGAACCTAGAGGACTCATTCTTAGAGAAACTCTTTTTGAATTTCCCTTTGCTATATGTTCCCCTTGGTTTGGCCCCTTTGCTAAACGTGGACCCCGACCCCATCGTGTTCCCCTTTCACAGGTTATCGTTAAAATGCACCTTGATAGCCACATCCAACGCTTCTTTGTAATTGGTCAGGTTCCATTGCATCACCTTGCCGCGAGCCTAGGTTTGCAAGCCCGATATGAAGGCATGGAATGCATCCATATCCCCCATGTCTATGACAAGTATCCTTTTTGCCATGAACCCATTCACATACTCCTGGATGGTTCCAATCTACTTCAGCCTACTCAACTCATCTCTTAGATGCAGAGTGGCATTCGGAGGAACGTATGTTGCGTAGATCCTCGCCTTCATCATGTCCCAAGTGGCCACCGGTCCTTCGTTGGCCTCCGTCGTTCTCCACCAAGACTTGGCATTATTTGCCAAGTATGGTTTTGCACATGGGACCTTCTCCGAGCTCGGTAACCGCAACGCTCGGAAGTAGTCCTCCATATCGTAAAACCAATCCTCCACCACCTTATAGTCGTTCACTCCCTTGAAGATCGGTGGGGGCTTTGGTTTGTACTTGGGCACTGTTTGTGGGACTGATTCCACTTCGGTCTGTTCGACCTTCTCTTGTTTTGCCTCAGTCCCTGCCGAAGGGTCCGCACCTTCTGCGCTACCAGCATCGCAGTCTTTTGCCTTTTCTTCCGCTTCTCGTCATGCTTTAGCTTGCGCACGAGAGTCTCCAGCAGGGCATTAGTCTGTGCCAATTGTCCTTCTAGAACGTCCAATTAAACCTTGGACGACTGAACCTCACCACCGGACTCCTATTTGAAATTTCCTCACTGGAGTCTTCCTCATGCAAGGATTCCTCATCCATAGCCTCTTGTTCGACTAGAGGCTCCAACTCTAGAGGAGGTTCCATCTCCGGCTTGGTTCGTTTCTGCCTTGCCTTTGCCATCTCCTAGCAATCCGCCTCTATCCTTCACTAAAACTGAGGAAAAGGCTCTGATACCAAATTGTAAGCCACAAATTTTTCCTTTCCAATTTGCCAGCTTACCTTGTCTATCCGTCCAACACTGCCTTGGCTTTTGCTAAGTTCCCTTGCCAAGGTTCCTGCCTATGGTACCAGCTCCTACTTGGTCCTACTTGGTTTCAGCTACTCACTGCACAAGCAACGGACTGTTAGCTATCCATCCACGGATTCCCAAATCTCTCCCAATCCCCCTCCCCGGGTTAGACTGGACTTAAGGTTCGGCTACACTCCCCACAAGCATAAGTAGCCAAGCACACCAAGCTTCTAGGTTCCTAACATCCCTTTGTACCACAAGACTTGATCATGGGACCCTCTAAATCCCAAGTCTTGGGTGCAACACTTGCTTCAGGACGCCGGGGCGAAACACTGTGGCCTAATGGCCCAGTATGGGTACCTCTACCCCCCCACTTCCATCCCGAAGGGAAGGTCCAAGCCCCTAGGAAGGGCGAGGACCAATGAGCCTCATGGTACTCAAGTGGGGCACCACTCCACATGAGCCGGGAGCACCGCAATCGGTTTCCCTTTCGGGAGTGGGAGTTGCTCTTGAGCACTTCCTTGGATGGCCCCTTCGGCACCAACCAAGTCCATGCTCATTCCCACCCAAGGCCCCTCAGTCCCAGTCCCAACCTCAAGTCAGTTTGGAAGCCCCACTAGAGAGTTCCTTCAAAACTGGTTCCTGGACCTCATTATCCCTACTATACTTTTGGAACCCCTTGCAGCCCCCCCCCCCTGGGAGATGCATGCTTTGGGCTTTCACCCCTTGACCTGTAATAGTACTTGGACTTAGTCTCTGGCTTGATCTCGGACCCGATCTCGGATCCGACTTCGGATTCGGTCTCGGACTCGATCCTGGACTCGATCTCGGACCCGATCTCAGACCTGACCTCGAACTCGACCTTGGACTCGGTCTCGGACCCGATTTCGGATCTCGGACTCCGTCTCGAACTCGGTCTCGAACTCGGTCTTGAACTCGGTCTCCGAGTCGGCCTCGGACTCGATTCCGGACTTTATCTCAAACTCGGTTTTAGAGTCGGTCTTAGACTCGATCTTAGACTCGGTCCCATCCGATGAACTCTTTTTCATTTTGGTCATGCTTTCGGGGATCCTTTAGCCTACGACACCTTGGTGAGTTGGTTCCTTACAGTGACATGTGGCATAGTGAGGGTTTAGGTTCTGCTTTGTGGTTATCCTATAGGATAAAGGGTTAAAACCACATGCGTTACATTTGGTGTTACAAAATACGTCTCAGCAAGTACTATCAAATGAGATTGGGCAACTAGTTTTGTTGCATACGTAAAGATGAAAACAATGATCTAAGTGGGTATATGTAGGTACTATAACTTCATATTCGTTCCTTGATAAGCATATCTTACCAATTATAACAACACTTTCTTAAGATGGAGTTGAAATCTTATTTAGATCCATGTTGCGAATGTGACTTTGGGTATTGAAAGTTACCTGTCGGCTAGTCCTTTCAGACATTCTTTTTTTACTGCCACAACAGCAGGAGGTCAGTATTGCTGGACCATTTATTAGTCTCTGCTTAAGCTAATTGAGAAACTGGTCATCACATATGCATTTAAACTGGAAGGGCACTAATGAAAGAAATCCTAAATTGTCATTTAGTCAAGCATACTTAACACAGTGAAGTGTTAAACCATTTTGTCTAGGCTTGCTATTAAAGACTTGGATTACAATGCTCAATTCTTTTCTGGGAAACTTTGTTATTGCTCCTTGAGTAGTTTGGTGTTAGATTATATGAGTATGGTCAGATAAAGAGTAGTATAAACTTGTCCATGTTGTGAACAAAAGTTAGTGGTGTTGGGTGTTGTAAATCTTTATTGATGGGGTGTGGTATTTATGTTGTATTTTGTCAAATCAAGTTGGCACATAAACCTTTGTATCAATGACATGAGCGTTGCTTATAGTGTTGCTCAATTAATGATCAAATGATTATGATTTTTATATCATATCCATGTGATAGTGAGTAATGTGTTTACGAAGTTGCTTGGTTAAACAATAATCAACCCCAAAGTGGTTGATGGTGAAGTTAGTCTATTTACATGTAGTAGCATTATAGTAGGGTTGACTGGATTCTCAATGATAGTCCATTATGTCAAGTTTGAGTTGGTACCTTGTTTCCTTTAGGGCTTGCCTATAAGGTGTTAGAAAGAGTTATAGCATTCACTTACTATAGTTCGTTAGTTTATCTGTTAGCACTTTGAGTAGATTGTTAAATAGAGAAGGTGTGTAGTTGAGGCATTGACATTGTTAGCATTTGTGTTAATGGAAGTGGTATTATTGTTTCGAGTGACGAGAAATTTTCTTTAGACCTTGATTTTTCATGTTATTTTTTTTGTTAGTGTTTTAGCTTCATATTGGATCTTGAAGGCGAATGAAGAATAATGTTAATGCAATATAGATATCCAAAGATATGGTCTTCATGATTGGGTCTTAGGTATTCATTTGCATTTTGGCGGATGTCAGTTTTGGATGTCAGAAATATGGACATAGTATTCAATGCTTAAGCATATTGTTGTATCATAAAAATTTATATTGAGGTGAACCTATGTGAAGTTGTTAGTAAGAGGAAGTTGGTTAACTTTGAGAATTTGTATTCATAAACTAAAAGCCATTTTTTCTCTAGGATAGAAAATTTGTGCCACAAATTTTCTAGACTTTTTCAATGGCTGATATGTTGATCATTTTGCTCGAAAACCATTTTGTTTTCGTAAGCTAGTACAAAATAATGAATGGGTTAGAGTTGACTTCGGTGTAAGCTCCTGAATTTAGATTTCTTAGGAGGTCATACAACCTAGTACTATTTAAACCCAATGACATTTAACCCTAAATATCCCAACACCCTTAACTAATTGGAAAAGGGGGTGTATTCTTTTTCATGGACCCTTTCCCTCTATATTTGAACTCTATGGGTTGTCTCTCAAGTGTTTCTTTTTGGTTGTTTACAATCCATCATGCTTCTCTGCAAGTTCACGCCCTCGTGAACGGAAGTTGAGAGCTATAGCTCTTCCAAGAGCTCTGCTCTCTTGACACCTTACCCCTCGAGTTGAGCCCAACAGGAGCAAGTTGGACCTGCCAGATGTCAATTAACATATGGGGCGATTCCCCAATCTAACTAATAGAGTCGGACTTGAGACCCTCTTTGATACCAAATGTAAACTCTTGAATTTGGAATTCTCAGGAGATCACTTAGCCCAATGATGCTTAACCCCAAATATCCCAAGACCCTTAACCGATTGGAAAAGGGGGTGCACTTTTTTTCATAGGCCCTTTCCTTTTATATTTGAACCCCATGGATTGTCTTTCAAGTCGTTTTTTTTGGTTCCTTATATTCGGTTGACTTAGATTTTAGTAGGTAGTTTGTATGATGCGGCCCGAAAGGGATGTTGACTTTTGGGGCTAGGCAATTAAGTTGAATAAAGTCTAGAGTTGGTGTAAAAAAGTGGCCATTGCACTTTTCTAAAAAGGTGACATTTGTGCCTTTCTTTTTTAGCATTAAGTTAGATGGTAGGTTGCACTTTGCATTTTGTTAAACTCTATGAGAGTAGTGAGTTCTTAGTGATCTTGACTTAATCTTGGCGGCCCTGTGCCTTGGTTGAGGATAATGGTGTCCAATTTAGTTGTTTGAGATTGAGGTGTTAATATTTGTACTATAGCTTTGTTTATAAGGAGGTTGTGTACCGATATAAATCTATCTCATGGTCTTCACTTTAGTTTTGATTAAGTGTTGATCAAGCATAACTAGCCTCTTCAAGACATGCTTAGAGTTGTTGGATAAATGCATTAATAAGCTTGAATTGGATTCGAGTGGTCATTTAGTTCGTATTTGTCTATGTACCTGAGGTGTTACCTTCTTGTTAAACAAGTATATGACTCGATGATATAAGTTTAGTATTTGGATCTTGTGAAGGCAAGTTGAAGAGTGATTGTTAATTGGTTTGCAACTAATGATTGCTTGTAAACTTTGTCGAGGACTTTTGACATTTGCTTCACTTGATAAAAATTTATCAGTGATGGGTTTGCTTTACTGAATGGTGTTGCAGAAGATCGTGTCGTTAAACTTACGTGGTTTTTCTATGTTGGCATGTTGACTTTACCTCTATTGATATCATTTGGTTTCGTTTAATCCGTGGTGTTAGATTTCATTAAGTCTTGAACGTGGTGAATTACTCTTTGATGATGTATTATTTGTAACTAAGTATTGTTGAAGGATTAGTCTCAAATACTGACTAAGGTATCTTTAATGTTGGTTAGCTTGGTTGCTAGAGAGCTTTAAGTGGTGATTCACTTTTACTTTTTGCTAGCTTTGTTATGGTGTTCATAGCATTGAAGTGATGTTTTGTTGTTGATATTATTGATGTTAAAATTCGAATGAGATGAAATGTCTCTCCATAGGATTGATATTAAGTTTTATTAGTTTTGATGTAAATAGTGTTAATATTTGGGTTGTGGTTTTGTGTTATTAGCATTCATGCATATGCTAGTTAGCAACTATATTAATATTCAAATGAACTAAGTGGCAAATTGCGTTAGTTGTGTTTTAAATAAGATTATTTAGTAGGGGTTGAGCTTTAGTTTTTCCTTAAAAAGTGATTTAATCATGGATTATGCTAACTTTACAAGAGGAAGAGTTAGTGATCAACATTGAAATATTTGAATCCTTGTTGGATTTGAGTTTAGGCTATATCAATCATTGATAATTTTTCTTGTGCTTGTTATAAAGTGAGTTACGTCTTACTATAGAAGATGGATTCATGAAGGATCATTTAGTGATCACTTATTGAGTATAACTTCATTGTGTTAGGCTTTTGGATTGATGCAAATATACTCTTCATTAGTTTTGCATTATAAAGTTTAGCTTATGAATGTGTTGAGACGAATATTATAGGTTGTATCATGATTTCTTCTTTAGCATTGAAATTAATTCATGTGAAACTTATGATCATTGTAAGGCAAAACTTGGCTATAGGCTTCTTCGAGCTTTTTGTTCTTTGAGTTTTATACTTATTATTACATTTGTTAGAAGTTAGGATTGGCATTTTAGCTTATTAGCTTCGATATTGAAGTTAGTTTTGTATCTAGCAATTATTAATGATCTTTTGTGATAGTTAGTTGTTCTCTTTATTAGCTTATGGTTTTTTGCATTACCACATATTTTTTGTGGTTTACTTTGGATTGGTCTCTTAAGTTGAGATATTACTAGGATGTTGCTAACTCTTGCTTAAGCAAGTTGAGTTCCTTGGTATGGTTGATTGAGATCTATTCAGATTAGCTAGTGTGATAGTTGGCATGAATGAGTGTTTGTTGGTCTTGTAGCATTCATTTTGTTTTACTAATTATTGTTATGGTTAGTTCTGATAAGTAAATGTTATTTCCTTTAGGTAATACATTTACAAGTATTTTGTTTGTCAATCAATGATACTTTGTGTTCTTTGAGTTATCTTATGTAAGTTGTTTAGCATGCTATCTATAATATTTGATAGTTAAGTTTTATCATTGAGTTTTCTTGATGATATCTTTACTATTGAATTTTATTGGATGGTGAATTCTATATTTTCCACTTATGATAATCTTAGTACTCTAATATATGGTTCATTGGATAATAACTTACTTAGAATACTTTTGTGTTCTGATTTAAGATTTATTCATTGATAATAAAATCTTTAAGATATCATTGTCTTTGACTTTGATATTGTCCATATTTTAATCCTTGGATTTGGGCCAATATAAGCAAATTAGCTTTGGCACTTTGTGTGCATAATGAAATCTTTAGTTATGGGGTAGCTACTTTCAACTGGTCACATCACCTACCTCTTTATCGATGTTCCTTAATTTGTTAAAAGGGCATGACTATATAAATAACAACCTATTTACAATAGTCTATCCAAATGTTACTAATAGGTTTGGTTTCTTTGCTCATGAGGGTTGGGGCCTTTGGCTTCTCTCTCTATGTCCCTACAAACAAGGGTGTATCACACTTTTGTAAGTTGGATGACACCCAGAACAACAAAGGTGGCTAACTTTGTTAGTTATTTTCTTGTTAGCAATGACCGGAAAGTGTTTGAGTTGGTAGTGCATCTGTGTTTGACAAAGAGGTTACCCTAACTCATTTAAGTTGATGCATTTTTCACATAATGTGATAATCGTGAACTTTTTCTAGAGTTGTTTCCTTACTAGTGGTCTAGACTCAAATATGCATCGATAAAGATGTTGATCTTCCTTAAGGGGGGAAAGTGTTGCAAATATGACTTCAGGTATCAAAAGTTAACTATTGGCTAATCTTTTCAGGTATTCTTTTTTTACTGCCATGACGGCAGGAGGTCAGTATTGCTAGACCCTTTATTAGTCTTCGTCTAAGCTAGTTGAGAAATTAGTCATCACATGTGCACTTAAATTAAAAGGGCACTAAGGAAGGAAATCTTAAGCTGTCATTTAGTCAAGCATACTTGACACAGTGATAAAAAACTTATGTTGTTAACTTGCACTTACTAGTGTTGAGAACCTTCGGGATATTGAGATTGATCCCTCAATATTTGTTAAATGATAGTTTACCATGTCTTCTAAACACTCTTGCTATTATACATCTTGTGTTAGTTCCATTTGGTCCCAATTGCTATTTATAGAAAGTGTCTAGATTTGCTAATTTGGCATATCTACGAAATGTAAAAATTGTCTTGAACACAATTGTGTTCATTTCATGTCCAAATTTGCAATCTAATGCCATTTCATATTTAGTAAGTTTCAAGTTAGTGCTAGAGACTAACTCCTAGTATACTAAGGATGGCTAAAGGTGAAAGCCCAAAGCATGCATTCCTCAAAGGGGGAGGGGGGGCAGGGAGGTAGTCTAGCTCCCGCTTCCTTGTTTGTCCTTCTAGCGTTCTCTTTATGCTAGCTGGTGGAGAATTTATATCCTCGTGTTAGGCTCTCGATATGCTAAAATAGCACCAAACTCCATTTGTCTTCGTTTTGCGTGTTGGTCTTGGCATTGAGATGTTGGATGCTTTAGGACTGTTTCAATGTCCCTCCATGCTCATATCCCTTCACTCTTTGGGTTGAACATTCAAGAGTTACTCTATGTTTTAGTTCCTTCACTCCTTAGTTACAAGCATGGGAGTTTGGCTCCGTTCCTTATTCAGTGGCCTAAGGCTCTGAAACTTGGGTTTCACTCCACTATCCTTGGGGACACGTGGCATGTGGCATATAGAGGGTTTAGGTTCTACTTTGTGGTTATCCTATGGTAAATCACTATAAGATAAAAGGTGAAAATCATATGAATTACAATCTAGTTTTGGAAATAAACCAATAAGTGTTTACTATTACCTTTTTGTCCTCATTACACCTACCTCGCTTTTGTCAATGTCTTCACTCTCCTTGTTTTTGAGAAGATTACTATCTAGCAAGACTTCATTTTGAAGCTAGAAACTCCTCTAAGAAGCTCCGAGAGATTGCATAAGGAGCTATTGCTTGTTATTACTCCAACCTTTTTACCTTGTAATATAGCATCTTTATTAGCTTAAATCTAAAGCCTCTAGAGGATAACATTCTTTTGTGCCTCTCTATCCCAATAACCTTGATCTATTTGGTACCATCTTTAGATCTAACCTATTCTTGAACACACTCCTAAAAAGGTATGCATGATGGTACGTAAATATGTATGGCAGGGCACATTAGTCATAGGGAGAATCATGGCAAAAATTATTTGGCAATCCACGAATCTTGGGAAGTCTTGGCATCATTGATCCAAGTGACATGGCAAAGGCACTATACTACAAAATTCTCCTAACCAGGTAACCAGCCATGGAAGCTCATATTTAGGCAAAGTCTACTAGTGATCTAGCCCAAATATAACACTACAAGACAGTGGATGGAGGATTTGCATTTGCTCTTTGCTAAAGGGCTAAAACATGTGGTCAAGGGAGGCACGCTGGTCCAAGGGATTCTCAGGCTATGAAACAAGTTTCCAATCAGTTGAGAGATGTTGGGTTAGGCTAAGGACTACCTGAATTAGCCTCTATTCTTTAAAAATCTCTTCAAAGTGGATAACAAGACATTCTGTAGGGAAGAGCACTACATGTTATGGAAAAAGCTATAGTGGGGGTGTTGAGGGATGTGAAGAAAACAAGGAACATACAAGTTTTCAACCCATAATAGTGGAAGAATGTTCATTGGATCTCCTTTGCAGCATTCGAGGCAAAGAAGGGGCAGCCTTGGCCAAGATGATATCTCAAACCTAGGGATTTTGTGATGT